>NW_024731696.1:125000-172500 GCF_018991925.1 Homarus americanus | reverse complement strand
AAACAACAAAAACACTACAAACACACTACTGCAACAAACACTATTATTACATCATCAAACAAACAAACAGACAATCAAAACCACTGAAACAACGACAATATTGCAACAAACACTAGTATCAAATCAACAAACAAACAAACAGACAATCAAAACCACTGAAACAACGACAATATTGCAACAAACACTAGTATCAAATCAACAAACAAACAAACAAACACACTATTGCAACAAAAACATCATTACAACATCCACTTGTGTCTCATCAACATACAAACAAACACACTAAGACAACAACCAAAAAAAAAACATAACATTGCAACATACAAACAAACTACTGCAATAAACAAACACATCAGAGACAACAAATAAACAAATACACAAACATTATGTAGTCGATCAGATATTTCTCCCACTATCATCACCTCTTACCCCCTTCGCCTTCTATCCCCCCCTCTCCCTCCTCTCCACCCCTCTCAATCCCCCCCCTCCACCTCTCTCAATCCCCCCCTCCACCCCTCTCAATCCCCCCCTCCCACCTCTCTCAATCCCCCCCCTCCACCTCTCTCAATCCCCCTCCACCTCTGTAGATCCCCTCCACCCCTCTCAATCCCCCTCCACCCTCTCAATCCCCTCCACCCCTCCTCAATCCCCCTCTAACCCCTCTTCCCAAAATAACACTCACAGTGGCAATTTAAACCAGCTCTTGCACCGTACCACCACCACGCACTACTGCCCGTACGCCACTAACCTCCCCTCTACCCTCCACACTACCCCTCCAGCAACATCCCTACGCCACTACCACTCAAATCACCTGGCAAATAGTTAACTTGAATTAAGTACCATTACCACCATGCTTACTACTAATCTGTAGCCATTAACACTCCTGCTTCCCTCTCTCTCTCTCTCTCTCTCTCTCTCTCTCTCTCTCTCTCCTGCTTCTCTTTGTCTGCCTGTCTGTCTGTCTGCTCTGTCTCCCTATATTTATCCTCCCCTCTCTATCCACTTTTCTTTTCTTTTTTCTGTTCGTTTATCTGACTTTCCTTTATCTGTATCTATCTATCTATCTATCTATCTCCTTCTCTCTTTCTTCCTCTCTCTCATAATGGTTCTTTTCCACACATACGTACATACGGAGAGGTACATAATATGTACACACACACACACACACACACGCTTAAACTTTCCTTGGTGTACAACTTTCATATGATTTAGTTTAAGAGGCAGAGAGGGAAAAAAATGTTTCTTCATTAGATTTAAGTGAGAGAGAGAGAAGAGAGAGAGAGAGAGAGAGAGAGAGAGAGAGAGAGAGAGAGAGAGAGAGACCCACAAAATAACCCCCCATCAAAGAAAAACAAAGCATTACACGCACAAATCCTCTCTTTACCATAAAAATCTTATGTAAACAGTGTCAGGTAGATATTCGCACTGGTCAGATACAGTCACAGCTGGCAGAACGACCTTACACCCCCACCCTCCTAGTATTGCACACACACCTGCCTTGAGACCTTACACCCCACCTTGGGTAAGTATTGCACACACCTGCCTGGAGATTCCACACCCCACCCCTAGTATTGCACACACCTGCCTTGAGACACACACCCCCACCCTAGTATTGCACACACCTGCCTTGAGACCTGCCACACCCCAATCTCTAGTATTAGCCACACCTGCCTTGCAGAGACCTACACCCCACCCTATTATTGCACACACCTGCCTTGAGACACACACACTCACCCCTAGTATTGTACACACCTGCCTTGGAGACCCACAGACCCCACCTTAGTATTGCACACACCTGCCTGACCTGCCAATCTCACCTTAGTATTGCACACACCTGCCTTGAGACCCACACCCCACCTTAGCATTGCACACACACCTGCCTTGAGACTCCACACCCCACCTTTGGCATTGCACACACCTGCCTGAGACTCCACACCCCACCCTAGGCATGGTACACACACCTGCCTTGAGACCCACACCACCCTTAGCACACACACCTGCCTTGAGACTCCACACCCCACCCTAGCATTGCACACACCTGCCTTGGAGACTGCCACCCCACCCTAGTATTGCACACCTGCCTTGGAGACCCACACCCCACCCTAGTATTGCACACACCTGCCTTTGAGACTCTACACCCCACCCCAGTATTGCACACACACCTGCCTTTGGAAGACCCACACCCCACCCCAGCATTGCACACACCTGCCTTGGAGGCCCACACCCCACCCCTAGTATTGCACACACCTTCCTGAGGCCTACACCCCACCCTAGTATTGCACACACACCTGCCTTGGAGACCTGTACACCCCACCCCTAGCATGCACACACCTGCCTTGAGACTCCACACTCCACCCTAGTATTGCACACACCTGCCTTGAGACCCACATCCCACCCTAGCATTGCACACACCTGCCTTGAGACCTACACCCCACCCTAGTATTGCACACACCTGCCTTGAGACCCACACCCCACCCCAGTATTGCACACACCTGCTTGAGACACACACCCCACCCAGTATCACACACACACCTGCCTTGAGACAACACACACCCCACCCTAGCATTGCACACACACCTGCCTTGAGACTCCACACACCCACCCCAGTATCACACACACCAAGCTTTGAGACACACACCCACCCCTAGTATTGCACACACCTGCCTTGAGACACACACCCCAATTCTAGTATTGCACACACCTGCTTTGAGACACACCCCACCCCTAGTATTGCACACACCTGCCTTGAGACACACACAACCCACCTGAGTATTGCACACACCTGCCTTGGAGACACACACCCCACCTAGTATCACACACCTGCCTTGAGACTCACACACCCACCCCAGTATCACACACTGCCTTGAGACACACACACGCCCTACCCTATTGCACACACCCTGCCTTGAGACACACACCCCACCCTAGCATTGCACACACCCGCTGAGACCCACACCCCAATTTTAGCGATTGCACACACCTGCCTTGAGACACACACCCCACCCTAGTATTGTACACACCTGCTCTTGAGACACACACCCCAATTCTAGTATTGCACACACCTGCCTTGAGACTCCACACCCCAATCTCTAGTATTGCACACACCTGCCTTTGAGACCCACACCCCAATCTCTAGTATCACACACCTGCCTTGAGACACACACCCCACCCCAGTATCACACACCTGCCTTTGAGACACACACCCCACCCTAAAGCTGCACACACCTGCCTTGAGACACACACCCCAATCTCTAGCATTGCACACACACCCGCTCCTTGGAGACACACACACACCCCACCCTAGCATTGCACACACCTGCCTTGAGACACACACCCCACCCTAGTATTGCACACACCTTCCTTGAGACACACCAATTCTAGCACACACACCTGCCTTGAGACCTACACCCCACCCTAGTATTGCACACACCTGCCTTGAGACACACACCCCACCCTAGTATTGCACACACCTGCCTTGATCTATCATACAATTCTCTCCAAATCCCCTTGAGGTGAAAAATCTGGGACTACACAACAGACAGTGGTAGGGAAGGAGAATTGTCAATGTTGATACGTTGAGGGAAAATCGCCTTTTATGGATAAATATCGCATTTAACGGATATATAATCCCTGTTAACGGATAGATATCTCGTTTAGCGGATAAATATCTCATTTAACGGAATGTGATGTAGTTTAACCTAACCAAACCTAACCTAACCTAACCTAATCTGTTTAATAAAGCAAACAATTGTTGCATCTAAAACGAAGACTTTTTAACCCTGGTAATTAAAAAAACACTTAAGCATCCATAGAACCATAACAACATTCTCCCGACACTAAGAATGATCATATGTCAGAGTCCTCAACACAAAAAAAACATTCAACATTCTCATAACCACAAAAAACATTCTCCCGAGACTCAGAGAATGATTGTATATCATCGTCCTCAACATGGTGATGACCCTGGAGTAGTCTCGTCTGGCGGATGGAGGGAGATAATATGGCCGTATACCAGGTAGGAGACCACGTAGGAGACCAGGTAGGAGACAGGTGGAGACACTGAAGCGAGGTTTGGGTTACTAGCCTCGTCAGATTTTGCCTGGAGGGTGAGTCATGGGGGGGCGAGCCTCCTCACCAACTAACCTAACCAACAACATGACCGTCACGCCACCTTAAATAATACTCCATCACATCCCAGACACTTAATTAAATCGTCAATACTATTTTCCTCAGGTGAGTGTTGGGTATAAGAGATGATGTTATAGGGATGATATAATAAGGAGTCTTACTTGGGTTTACCTCAATATTAGACACCTTAAGTTTATTTCACCTGATTATTGAATATTTTAACGTTACCTGCAAGAGTTAGGTTAAGTTAGATTTGTTTAGGGTTAGTGTGTTTAATTGTCAGGTGAAATAAACTGGGGTGCTTATTATTCATGCGATCCCTCATTTGTCCAGCACCGCCCACCACGCGTGGAGGGGAACACCACTACACTACCCCAGGTGGCCGGCCACAACACCCACACATTTACCAATTTACTATGAAATCTCAAAAGGAACATCTGAAAATCAGCCACAGATCCCCTTCCTGAGGTTATATGGTGGATGTACACAGGAGAGAGCCCAGAGGCTGTTTCTCCTTGGTGTGTGGTGGAGAGAGAAGTGGGGGCAGCTGGCCCCTACCACCACCACCATCACTGACACCTGCCCTACCACACCTCGCCCTACCTGTCGTTGTGGTGTCCTCCGCCAGGTGGAGGCCTCCTACATTAACTACCTGCTAGGTGGAGCACATCCAGGCCGTATAAATCTAGAGGAGATTCCTGTAATTTCATTACAAAACGGAGGAAAAACGTGGTGGTGGTGGTGGTCAGTGGTGCGTATCGCCGTGGGGTGGTGACGTCGTCGGTGCACCTGCTGCCCTGCGGCCTGGCTTAGGGCACTGCGACGCTGCCAAGTCTACCTCCAGGGCACACATGCACACACACACACACACTCCCTCCTGCCAAGTCTTGGCCAGCACCGACCAGTAAATGTCGCGAGGTTAATGATTATCCACGAACCTTAAACTAATGACCATCGCCATATTGGGCTAAACATGACCAAGATGGAGGAGCACTGGAGGGTTGCCCACACTCACGAGGGAGGCGCGCGGGTCCTCCCACTGTGACCAGAAAACATTTTACATTATAAAAGTTGCTAGCAAGAGCTTGTACAGTATATATGACGGGAACTTTAGGCGTCAGTTACATATCTGTCACATTTTGACCACATCCCCGCCATTATTATTACGACAGTATCACCAGGTGGACCCACCTGTAATTATACTTTATCCCAAAACCTGTACCTGTACTACATGATGGTAATTCTACACAACTCTCTCAAGGTTAATTCACCGTTTCTGTACTTATACGTAAACCTGTACCTGTAGACTGTAGTTATTATAAATTATGTTTATAAAGCTAATATTACTGTACTAGTATAATACACCTGATCCTATACTTATACTGATTATTCTAAAAAATTGAGTCTAAAATCCTGTGCATAGACATTAAACCTTAACCTGTACCTGTACTTTATACCTGTACCTGTACGTTATACCCACACCTGTACCTGTACTTTATACCTGTACCTGTACGTTATACCCACACCTGTACCTGTACTTTATACCTGTACCTGTACCTGTACTTTATACCTGTAACTGTAATGATGTTTTCAGGATAAACTTTCATACTCTGTCAACTGTCCTCGTGGCTAATGTCAGGACAGTCACCACTTGGGTAACCCCTCCTCCCCTCCTTCCCCCCCTAGTGAGGTGTGAGAAGTGAGGGGCAGGAGAGAGTAGGGGAGGGGAGGACGTCTTGTTATATGATGGATGACCCTGAGGCGCCTCCGTCAGGTAACATGGGGGTCCTCACCTCCTCTCCTCCCTCCTGCTCTTTCTCTCACCCTCACCTGCCCTCAACACCTCCCCCTCCTCCTCCCACAAGACCACCACCAAAAGGTCAACACAATACTGAAAAGGAAGTAACAAATATCCACCCTGATCACCTGTATTATGACTCATGACCTTTGACCCTGATCCTTGACCCTGATCCCTGATTCCTGACTCCTAACCCCTGCCCTCTGACCCTGATCCCTGCCCCTGACCCCTCCCCCCCAGTACTGTCTTACCTATGGGGGCAGTAGAAGCAGCCGTCACAGGTGAAAGTCCCACGTGCGTTTACCTGACCACACGATCCTAACCTAACCTAACTTAACCTAACCTAACGACCCTAACTTAACCTAATAACCTAACTATCATAGCCGCCATATTGGTGCACTAATATATGCGTTACGCCGGCCGCCATCTTGGATCCCTTACGTCTATGCTAAGCTGCGCACCTTGGCGTTAAGATGCCTGTGTTGTGCCAAGATGGTCCACTGACACCACTGTTTAGAAGTGTAATTGTATCATAAACAAGATTTATTGTCGTGAACTGGCTACATATAAACACACCAACTAAGATGCCATAATACACATCACAATATACATCACAACACACATTCACAATATACATTTACAATAAACATTCACAATATACATTTTCTCTGTATCTTCTCTCTCTCCCTCTATTCCTTTCCCCTCCCATTCTCCCCCTCCCTTTCCCCTCCCATTCTCCCCCTTCCCCTCCCACCACACACAACAGAAACAAAGCAGGGTACAGGAATTTAAGGTGAAATATAAAAAACAGATTACAGACGATACACACACACACTGTATTCATACATAAAAGGTTTCATGACTCACCCTGTAACCCCCATGATTCGTCCTATACCTCCACTAACCCACTCCATACCCTCATAACCCACTCCAAACCCCTTCAAACCCACCCCATACCCCCATAACCCACTCCAAACCCTTCAAACCCACTCCACTTTCCCCCATAACCCACTCCAAACCCCTTCAAATCCACCCATGCCCCCATAACCCACTCAAACCCCTTCAAACCCACCCCATACCCCCATAACCCACTCCAAACCCCTTCAAATCCCACCCCAATCACCTCATGACTCACCCATACCCCATAACCCACCCCATACCCTCATAATCCACCCCATACCCCCATAACCTGTACCCCCATAACCCACCAACCCATAACCCACCCATACCCCATAACCCACCCATACCCCTAAAACCCACCCCATACCCTCATAACCCACCTCATATCCCACTAACCCACCTCATGCCCCCACTAACCCACTCCAAACCCCTCCAAACCCTTCAAAACCCACTCCAAGCCCCTCCAAACCCTTCAAAACCCACTCCAAACCCCTCCAAACCCTTCAAAACCCACTCTAAACCCACCTACCCATACCCCCACTAACCCATCCCTGTGCTATCATATATATAAATACACAGTGTAAATATTCAAGCCCAAATCGGTATCATCGGTATAACGCACTATAGGGTTAGGTTGATCAGAGGTAATGCTATATTTCCATGTACTGAATGATCTAGAACCAGCATGAATGTTGCACTGTAAATTGAGGTCAGATTTTGAAGTGTAATTTGCAGGGTGATCTCCTCAGTTGGGGGGAAGAGCTGGCTTGGGTGGTAGGGTGAGGGGGGAGGGGAGTGTTTGGAGGGAGTTCGGTGTGTGTTTGTAGGGGGAGTTCGGTTTGTGTTTATGTGAGGAGTGTTGAGGGTAAGTGTGTGTGTGGGGGAGGGTGTGTGTGGAGGGGGTGTAGGGGAGTATGTGTATAGTATGTGACTGTGTGTATGTTTGTATGTGTGTGAGTAGAGAGTAAGGGGGTGTGTGAGAATATGTGAGGCTATGTTTAGGGGTGTGTGTGTGTGTGTGTGTGTGTGTGTGTGAGGTTATGTGTAGGGAAGTAGGGTGTGTGTGTGTGTGTGTGTGTGTGTGTGTGTGTGTGTGTGTGTGTGTGTGTGTGTGTGTGTGTGTGGTGGGTGAGTGTGTGTGTGTTGGGTGTAATTAAGGATAATCATTAATTTTGTGTATTTGGTATAGTACATGTATATACGTTTAGTGTAGTTTCTTTTTTTTATTAAAGCAGTAGTAAATTTTTCCAAACATATACGTGTTTATTTATACACTCCTTCCCTCAATAGTCAGCAACAATAACAACAACAAAAGATATATCACAAACAAATTCTTTATTCTCTAATAGTAATAATAGAGTCTGGTCACAAAAGTGTAATCCTACTGAAAAATCACCTGGCCAAAAAACATTAAACGCAAGTGAAAATCCGTGGAAGGCTAACATCGGTGGCAGCAGTAACTTTTTAAAACACTATGGAGGTCGCTCCTCAAAACCCCCGACCAGCAGCAATTTACAAAAGCTGCAACTGGGCGAATCCCCAAAGCCTTTCATGCAATCTCTGCTTTTAGGGATTAATATCGTGTATTCGGATCCTAAATGATTTATGGATCAAAGACCTTTGTGTCGTCCGCACAGCAATCATGCCCGCGTATTTATATTATTGACACGGGCGAGCTTACAGCCCCGACCAGCTCGACCCCTCACCATATTGTGTGTTTCCCCGCAGTCGTATTGGTACCGTCTCTGGCTGAGTGGACGCGGGGCGTTTTCATGTGGGTCAAAAATTCAAATCCGGTGAAGTTATCAGATTTAGAATTTATGTCACCGTGATAAAGCATGATGGAAAATTTAATATTTAAACAGTGATAGGTAATCCGCGAGGTATTGTGGCGCCAACACACACACAATATTTTTACTGGCCAGAGAGCTGTACCAGGGGGAGAATTATGGTGGTGTTGTATTAGCGATGGTGATGGCGATGGTGGTGATGATAACAGTGTGTGGGAAAGTGAGAAAGTGAGTGAAAGTGAGAGTGGCCACCACACTCCACCATCATCAGTTCCTGTCATTGGTGTCCTATTCTTCACACACTCTCTCTCTCTCTCTCCCACACACACTCTACTGTCCTCTCACTATCACATATCATCACCATCTTCATAAGTCATTGTTCTCAGTACCAGCCACTGTTATCATCACCACCATCATCACCACCATCATCACCACTACCACCATCACCACCACCACCACCACCGCTACCACCATCGCCACCATCACCAGCACTATATTACATTTGTCCTCGCTTATTATGCAGTAAACAAGAATGTAAACATAAGCACGTGCGTTTTGTTTACATTTGCGGATGATGTCACTATCTACGTCACAATACACGTCATCGATGAATGTAAAGAATGCGTCATCTGCCATTCACGCAAGAGTCTATATTGATTAAGACCTCACTAATATCCAGAGACGGACTTGGAACCTAACCTAACCTAACCTAACCTAACCTAACCTAACCTAAACTGTAGATATATAAAGAAACAAGAGAAGAGATAAAACACGGGGATAAAGATGAGAAAATAAAAATAAACAAGAAATGGCACCTGTCTTTATTTTCTTACCTGCCGCAATCAAAGTAACACCATCATTCCTTTAAGCCCTGAGGTGATGTTCATGTCTAGCTACCAGGGCAGAGGAGCGTCGGACATCTCACCTGTTGGAGAAATAAAGGTATTCCTAAACTCTATATGATTGAAGCTATATAACTCTTGAACATAATATATATAGTTTGTTGATATATGTTTGTCAAAAATATATGGATTTATATTAATATGTGTTAGTTTTACCGGTTCAGGTTAGGTTAGAATATATCGTATAATTACCATTTTTATTATATGTCACGCGTAAGGTAAGTTTATGGGAAATATAATTAAAGGTTTACCTGAATATTAGCCCCCGAGCAGCTTATTTCAACACAAGATTAATTACCCTAACGTTAACCAAACATAACCCAACCTAGCCTAAGCCAAACTAACCTAATCTAATATGGCATATACTAACCTAACCAAACACTAAACTAACCTAACCAAACACACACGTTTCAGCTAATAATAATAATAATAATAATAATAATAATAATAATAATAATAATAATAATAAGAACAACACAACAATAATATTAAAAAAATAATACTAATAAAAGTAACAATAATACTAATAAAATAATACTAATAATAAATAAAAATAAATAATAAAAAAGTAATACCAATAATAAAAACAATAATAACAATAATAAATAAAAATATTACTAATAACAAAAAATAATACTAATAAAAATAATAATAATAAATGAAAATAATAATAATAACAAATTACTCCCACTAATAATACCAATACTTATACTGTAAATAAAACTCTTCCTTAAATAACACAACAATAATTAATATATATAGAGAGAGAGGCGGGCGGCTTAACTCCCGCTACCCTCCGCCGCCGTCGACTTGGTTCTCCCCGACACTCAACTATACCACTGGTCTAATGGGCCCCAGTCCTTATGGGCCCCAGTCCTTATGGGCCCAAACTTAACCTATATATAGCTAATCTACCCAAAACCTAAGCTCGCCTAATCTAGCCTTTTCTTCTTACGTAACCTAACCCAACCTAACCTCACAGACACGCACTACACCTTCCCACCACACACACACACATACACCCCATACACACATACACCCCCACACACACACCAATTCCTCTCACACACACACACCACCCCCCACACACACCACCCCCACACACACCAATCCCACCACACCACCCCACACACACACACCACCCCCACACACACCACCCCACACACACACCACCCCACACACACACACTACCCCCTCCCCACACACACCACCCCTCCACACACACTACCCCTCCCACACTACTACACCAAATTAATCATAAGGGATGATGTAATACCTGGAGGCACAAGTCGAATACACATTAATATGCATAAAGGATTACAGGTGAAGGCCACGCCCCGACTGACACTCGTACATAATTACCTGTTAAAACGCTGCCAGCCATAATGTGTTGTCATAAATGTTTAAAACTTAGCTCCGGGTGTAGTGATGGAGACTATATATGTGTGTGTGTGTGTAGGCCTTGTAAAACACTAAATCTCTTTTGTTAAATGATGAATGAGGAGAAATTATCTGATTTTTATTTTTTATTTTATTATTATTATTATTTTTATTTATTTTTTATTTTTTATTTATTATTATTATTATTTTTTGTTTGGGGTATTTTCTTAAGTAGGTGAGGTAATTGTTGTTTGTGGTGGTGGTGGTATAAGTAGGGGTTGGTAGTGGTGGTAGATTGGGTGGTGGTGATGGTAGTGTTATAAGTTGTGGTGGTAGATAGAGTGGTAGTGTTGTTAGTAGGAGGTGGTAGATAGAGTGGTGGTGGTGGTGGTAAGTAGGAGGAGGTGGTAGTGGTAGGTAGGATGGTTAGGATGGTAATGGTTAATAGGGTGGTGGTGGTGGTGTAATGGTATGGATAGAATGGTGATGGTAGAGTAGTTGTGGTAAGTAGGGGTGGTAGATGGTGGTAGTTGGGATAATGATGGCGTTAATGAAAGAGGTATTAACATATATTTTTTTTTTCATATATCAACCTACACCCCACACACTGTACATCCTAGGATAAACAAACAAAACCAGCCCAATGAAACAGGTATAGAGCTGCTGGCACACGTAAAAAAAAAACATACATTGAATTAATTTTCGTTTAATATAGGAAAATTAATAAATAAAAGTTAGGTTGGTCACAATAGCTTATCACAGAGGGGTAAATTATTCTCCGTCAGCGAAGGACTGAGTGAGTTAGGTTAGGTTAGGTTAGGTTAGGTTAGGTTAGGTTAGGTTAGGTTAGGTTAGGTTAGGTTAGGTTAGGTTAGGTTAGGTTAGGTTAGGTTAGGTTAGGCGAAGCACAGGTAAGATAAATCCAGACGCTCGTTGCTCGTAAATATAATACAATAAACAGAGACTTTAGCCACTGAGGCGTAAATCACGACATAGACCGGTTTACAGGTAGAGAGGCTCACCTGAGGAGTGTGTGTGTGTGTGTGTGTGTGTGTGTGTGTGTGTGTGTGTGTGTGTGTGTGTGTTTGATTACTTTACCTGAAGATTAGCTCACACCACCCACTAGCTTATTACCTCTGACGATTAACCACCTTAATGCTACCTGGGCAGGGGGGGATTAGGTTAGGTTAGGTTAGGTTGGATTAGTTGTAAGGTTAACTTAGATAAATTGAAGTTCGATTAAATGAGGTTATGTTATGTTAGGTTAAGTAAAGTTAGGGTAAGTTAGGTAACGTTAAGTAAAGTTAGGTTAAGTAAGGTTAAGTAAAGTTAGGGTGGATCCTAAGCCCGGTCAGTACAGTACCTCACCTGGGGCACCTCTACACCTGAACCACCGCCGGGCTGATGTGTACAGTTACCCCGTGACCTGTACCTGCGACCTGTACTTGTACCTCTACCTGCACCTATACTGTACCTTTACCTGTAAGTGTATATGTATCTTTTACGTGTACCTGCACTTATATCAGTACTTTTATCTCTACCTGTACTTGTAGCTGGTAATTGTACCTTTACCTGTAATTGTTTGTGTATCGTTTTTCGTGTACCTATGCCTACACTTGTAACCCTTCCTTTACCTGTACCTGTACCTGTTCTGCAATCAAGCTAATGAAGAATGACAGTCTACAACTTGTACATCCACAAAGATATTATTATCATCATTATTATTATTATTATTATTATTATTATTATTATTATTATTATCATTATTATTATTATTATTATTATTATTATTATTATTATTATTATTATTATTATTATTATTATTATTATTATTATTATTATTATTATTATTATTATTATCGTTCTTCTTCTTCTTCTTCTTCTTCTTCTTCTTCTTCTTCTTCTTCTTCTTCTTCTTCTTCTTCTTCTTCCGTGTTATGGGAGGGTGAGGTCAACTGGTGATGAGGGGAGAAGGAGGGAAGAGGGAGGTGACGTGGGAGGTTTTTCCTTCGTGTCATATATTAAAACTAAGAGTATGCCAACGCAGACAGAATGTTTGCTTGAAGAGACCGCCACAAACCGCGTGAATATTGACACACACACACACACACACACACACACACACACACACACACACCTTCTCTGTTTACCTTCTACTTCTTTACACACACTCTCTTCCCCCTCCCCCTCCTCGCCGATGACTGGAACAGAAGAAGAAAATGGCTGTTTTTTTTACTCCCCATACATATTTTTCCCCCAACTTTTCTCCATTTTAAGACACGTAGGTGGATATAGGGAAGAATATTCATGGCGGTATTAAATGCGGTGAGGGGCTGGCGGGTGGTGTGGTGAGGACTCCGACGATGGCAACACCTGTACACTTAACGATCAGGGCTGCTGACCACCGGCCACCACAACTCCTTCCTCCGCTATTATTTACCTCCAACACACACACACACGCACACCTCCTTTGTTCGTTTGTCTGTCTGTTTAGTGTCTTGGTATACTGTAGGTAATTCTCGATAAACCGCAGGTGGTGTTTGTGGGGGCGCGATGACAAAGGAATCGTCACATCTGGAACAAAAACACAAACACGTTGGCAGCCTTGGGTAACATGGCCGTCCGGTCACGGTGGTACGCCTGGAACGCAGCGACCGAAATGCGTGGAATACCTGGCGAGTCTGGCGGATGAAAACGACAGATAAAACCCGCCATAAAGGAGCTACACACGTCGTACTCACTGTGGGAAAGCTAAATTCTATGTGAAAGCAAACCATCATGAAGTGGGTAAAAGCTAACACTCATTTCATGGAAAGTCAATTCTTAAGACGGACATTCCAGGTGCGACATACCTGACGTGCGCCTCATACCGCGCGAGTCATCAATTTTTCGGCGGGAACAGGTATTTTTACCGATATCGTCGCACACAGTTCCGTATATCGGCGCAGAAGAAGCAGGGAGGTAGAACAGTCAATATGTCTGCTTCCTGGCCGGTCATTATCACATAGAGACGATCTACGCAGCCATTTTTAGTAAGAAGAGAACAAAGGCCTCAAGTACTCCAGGAACGCTGCGGTGGGATGCAAGGAATTCTTCACCGGATACCGAATAACCCAAGATTTCTGACTTTCAATCCACATTTACACCTTTTAAGCTTTCCCCATCGCCTCTACTGTATTTATGACGTGGATGAGGATAGTGGGCGATGCTCTGAAGGCGTCGAGGGTGACAGTAGAGGCCGTAGGTAGGCAGAGGTGCAGCAAACCACGTAAATACTATGGGGTGGTGGGCTGGCATAGATGGGATTCTTGCCGCGTCTGATGGAGAGGCGGGAAGATAGCGCGGACACACACCATTAGTGGACAGTGGGTTGCAACCTTCCAAGGAAATTTTCACTCCACATTATCTCATTTCAAGACGTTTTAGTGTATTATAATCCTTTTACCATACCGGACTGAAACATTACCCTAGAGAGATTATTAGAGATTATTTGTGATTATTTTATCCCTAGACGTGTGACATACATACTGAGGGAATTGCAAAGAGCCCGAGACATGAGGAAGCATATCGATTATCATAACACAGTGTGGAGTGAGTGAGTGGTGGTGGGGCGGTGGACAAGTGCACACTAACACTGGCTCAAGACACGCAACTACCCTCTCTCCATCCCTTCCTTAACGTGACTGACTCAGGCATATAATTTTACATTGACTCGAGTGTGTTTGTTTATCGTGTGTGTGTGTGTGTGTGTGTGTGTGTGTGTGTGTGTGTGTGTGTGTGTGTTGGTCACCTGTTCGTAAAGCACTTTCCAAACATGGCGACTATCCCCTCCCTCTCCTTCTCCTCCTCCTCCTCTATCCACTTCTCCTTCACTCCATCTAATCCTTCCTTCTTCCCTCCTTTGGTACCTATCTCTCTATCCTCTGCCTCAGTCTACCCATCGCTTAATCTACATCTTCTTTTCTTCCCTCCTTCTTCCTCCTTTCTCCACCCCCCATCTCCTCTCCTCCCGTTTACCGCTACCCCTTCCCACCTTTTAACCAACCCCTTACCCCCTACCACTACCACCCCCAACGCACCAGTCAATTGTTCTCCCAACACCACTACTAATTCTTACTGTCCCCACCACCACCACCACCACCACCACCACTACTACCACCACTACCTCCACCACAACTACTATCACTACCCCACACTTATTAGAACCCCCTCCCTCCCTATAGCCCCCATAACCACAATCCCCCAACCACCCCCCCACCCGTCAATATCCCCACCACCATCATCGCTACTACTACCCCTGGCACTAACCACAACTACCATCACTCATCACCACTACCAACCACTGACTAGTACTCCCCACCACACACCGCTCACCACCATCATCACCACCACTCCCTCGCCACCACCACCACTGTCACTAACCACCCATCACCACTCACCACAATTACTATTATTATCACTTGTATATAATTACTAGTGCTTGTCTAAGAGAGAGAGAGAGAGAGAGAGAGAGAGAGAGAGAGAGAGAGAGAGAGAGAGAGAGAGAGAGAGAGAGAGAGAGAGAGAGAGAGAGAGTTGTGAGGGACCCAGGGTTGCCAAGATACCTGTGTACCTTGACTAAACAATTTACTCGCCACCAGCTAGACCACACCTGTACACCGACACACGCACACCAACACCAGTTATTACAAGGCAGTACAGTGCATTACAGCCCCCAACACCCATGGGCTGCAGGGCATTACAGTCCAGTTATATGTAATATAATACATTACACCCGAGCCCCGTGGAATACAGGGAATTACAGTCCAGTTATATCGTAGACAAGGCGTTACAGCCCCCGGCACCGTGGTGTACAGGAGATTACAGTATTTATACGTAATAAAAGGCATTACAATTAAGCCTCATGGAATTACAAAGCATTACAGCACAGCTTCTTGAATTAAAATATATTACAGTCCAACCTTATAGAATACAAAGCATTACTGGCCACTACAACATCATACAAAAGAATACAGTATGATGAAGAGCGATGTATTAGATGATAAATCGATACAGACTTAATACATGAAGTCCTTCAACACACTACAACTCTACAGCACTGTATGTTGTAGTATGAGAGAGAGAGAGAGAGAGAGAGAGAGAGAGAGGAGAGAGAGAGAGAGAGAGAGAGAGAGAGAGAGAGACCCACAGACACAAAAACAGACAGACAGAAAAAGAGAAAAACTGAGACAAACAAACACCCTAAAACAAACAGACAGCTAGACAGACAACAGGACACCATATTCACAACAATCTCCCCTTTCCCCCCCTCCACCCACTCCTGCCCCCTTCTCCACCCACTCCCTGATATCAATCCAACAGCTCGAAGCCAAACATAATCTTACGAGGACAGAGCCAATGAACAACGCCATGGAACACTTAACACTACACGACATTCTTAACACACACACACACACACACACACACACACACACACACACACACACACACACACACACACACACACCTACATCACTCTCAAAGGATTATCCTCGCAGTATTACACTATGCAAACAATATGCAAAATATAAAACTCTTTTACGAGATTAACTTTTTAAAGAGATTTCAGATAACGACTCTCCGGGCATTCTGGAAATGATTCTTTGAACTGTGAGAGATGAAGGATGTGCTGAGTAGTGTTCATAGTTGGGTTACTTACAATAACAACAATAACAACAACAACAATAATAACAACAATAATAACAACTACAACAATAATAGTACTAACATAAATAATAATAATAATAATAATAATTATAGTAATAATAATAATAATAATAATAATGAAGAAGAAGAAGAAGAAGAAGAAGAAGAAGAAGAAGAAGAAGAAGAAGATGAAGAAGAAGAAGAAGAAGAAGAAGAAGAAGAAGAAGAAGAAGAAGAAGAAGAAGAAATAGTTTCATGGTAATTTACATATTTTTGCACTGTAACACACACACACACACACACACACACACACACACACATAAAAAGGCTTAATGGGAAAATTATCCGAATAAATGCGTGAATACCAACCAATAGGGGGTGAGTGGTTAAGTGGGCCCCAGTCCTAATGGTCCCTTCACATAATAGACCACAGTCCTGATAGACCCTAACCGTAATGGGCCCCGTATGCTAACTGATTAAGCTAGGTTTGGTTTGGTTTGGTTTGGTTAGGTTAGGTTAGGTTAGGTTAGGTTAAGTTAGGTAGGATGGAAGTGAAAGATGGAAGATAGAGAGAAAGTAGGAGAAGGATGGAGGGCAGGCAAAGGGAGAGAGAGAGAGAGAGAGAGAGAGAGAGAGAGAGAGAGGAGAGAGAGAGAGAGAGAGAGAGAGAGAGAGAGAGAGAGAGCAGAGTAGAAAAGAGAAGGGATTGAGAGACGTATTGAGTGGAGAGAGAGAAGGAAGAACAGAGGGAAGAAGGAAGGGAAGGAAGGGAGGGAAGGGGAAAGGTAGTGAGCGGAGAGGGAGAGAAATGGGAGAATGAGTGAGACGATAGAGGAACGGAGGGAGGGAATGAAGGGAAGGAAGGAAGGAGATACATCATGAGAGAAGAGGAGACAGGGAGAGAAGAAACAAGGAAAGAATAGGTGAAACGAGGGAGGGGGGGAGGGAAGAAAGAAGAAAAGGAGGAGGGATAGAGAAGAAAGAAATAGTAAGAGAAGAGGTTAAGCAAGGGAGAGAAGGAGGGAGAGAAGGAGGGAGAGAAGGAGGGAGGGAGGGAGGGGAGGGAGGGGAGGGAGAGAGGGAGGGAGGGAGGGAGGGAGGGAAGGAGGGTAGGTAGTTATAGCCCACTGCCCTCAAGTAACAAAGCCAATGGTGAGAGCTCCATCAGTCCAGGTAGCTACGTGGAGGCAGGTGGAGGAAGGGAGGGAGGAGGAAAGGGAGGGATGGAGGGATGGAGGAAAGGGAGGTATGAGGCGGGCAGGTGGAGGGGTAGAAAACAGGTGTGGAGGGTAGGGAGGGTGTGTATGAAGGAGGGAGGGTAGGTTAACCTCTCTCTCTCTCCCTCTCCCTCCCTATCCCCTTCACCTTCCCTCCTATCCCCTACCCCCCTTTCCCCAGGTGACCTGCCCTGAGGTGAGAGCCGACCATAAACTGGGTCAGACAGCCTCTCTCTATACCCTCTATTTTTCCGTCTCTCTTTCCCTCCTCCCTCCCCCCCTCTCTCTCTCTCTCTCATTTCCAGATAGGAGGAAAATTTAATTTACGAGCTTTTGAGAATCCTTAAAGGTCTGTGAGTTTTCACCTGTAACTAAAGACATATAAACAAACGGGTATGATGGTGTCTGACTTAATGACAAAATTCAAAATGCCATCAGAATTACACTGAGACTCTGCTGTGAGTGGATTGGTTCTTTCTTGTCACGTTTCGGGGTTAGATTAAGTTATGTTAGGTTAGGTTATGTTATGTTAGGTTAGGTTAGAACAGAAGATCACTACAATAGGCCTAAAACCCAGGCACACGAGACAGCTTCTGTTTACACCCAGCCATTACCACTCATGTAGCCATCCAGCTTATATATGAAGCTTCCTATGGTGACTGAGTTGGTGGTGTTATTGGGTAACTCTCTTTCTGTACCAATATTTACCTATCATCTTCCTCGTTCTATGTTTCTATAATTTACATCCATTGTTACGTTTTGTGTCTGTGTTAGTATAATTAACTTAATTATACTGTGTCACCTTTATTGTACACCATCTTTCATTTATACATTTGGATTATATCGTCCCTCAAAAGATTCAAATTTAGTTTTATTAATATTATGCAAGTTTCCTTATGCTCAAGAATGCTTTTGGCATCGCACTCTGTATGTTTTAGATAGAGTCCATTCTACATAGTGGCGCTGTGGGTTCCGATTGGCTGACAGGGCGTTTGGGACATCATAGATATATACCACACCACACAAACAAAATCCTCAGTACACAATGGGACAGCGAGGCCGACACTACACTCTCCCACCTTTCACATCCTCAACTGTAAAATCACCAACTCATTCTGCAGCTGGGTCGACTAGGGACGCCTCTCTCTCTGTAACCAACCACGTGACTCGAACCCACAGCCACGGGGTCGAGAGGCGAGTACTACATCCACTCGGCCGGTGTACCCACTACCCTACCCAAACTGAACATCGTAAGTGGAATAAGGTCAGACTAACGCGAGAAAAAGTTGTACAATAACATCTGTACTGTCGTTAATAAACCTCCTTGATATAAAACCCAGAACGATTAGTTTTAATAACGAACATTAAAACACAGTTGCCTTGGTCTCAGGTCTCAGCTGATCATTATTCCTAACTCCTCATAATTAGTTAAAATGGTCTATATCTACGTTTTTGAGTTGATAGGTACAGGTAGTTCTGGCTCGGTGAAGTCAAGGCTCGCCAGGACGGGATAGAGAGCCCAGCACTGACAACCATGCGTGAACCTCAACAACTAAAGTTAATAAAATGACGTCTGCATTTTTGTGAATCCGGTTTTGGATCCTGATTCATGTGGATTTATATGTTAATTTTTCCCTCTAAGCGTAGATGTAAGAGGACGCTACTGACTCACTCACTTAAGCTATAATACAAAGAAACATTCTCAAAGATTCTCAATTTAACTTTTCCTCCTGACTGGTGAGTGAGAATGAGTCTTAACTGTTTCACTTGAGTCCACAACACAAATAAATTATATTCTCAAAGGTACTTAAGTTTAATTTTTTCCCCTAACTATTGATGTAAAACCTAAATTAACTTCTTCAACCACAACATAAATAATTCAAAGTTGTAATGACACTCTGCCATAAGTGACTGTATGTGTTATTTTCAATTTACGAGGAAAAAGAATTAGCTAACGAAACTCTGAGAATCTAAACAACCCCGAGACACCTTCCACCTCCCCCTCCTCCTCCTCTATCCAACACTGACACACTGCAAGACTCAGATACTTCGAATCCTTTTGATACCAGTTACGCCACAAGAACAATCCCAGGCAAGAGATTCGAATCGTCAATGGTGTGGGAGCTCGGCGTACAGGGTCTGAACCCCCCCTCCCTCTCTTACTTATTGTCGATCCTTCCACCAAGAGTTTTTGGTTTGGCTTGATCATTTATGTCTGACGTGTGTGTGTGTGTGTGTGTGTGTGTGTGTGTGTGTATGTGTAATCCGATGCGACGTTTGTGTAGTTCATTATCAGGATGGGATCATTTACAGGTAACTCCGAGATTTGTTTTATTAATATTTGAAAGAGAGAAAAAAACCCACCTGGTTGAGTTTTGAGTTTGGTTACAATGAAACAGTTCCCCCGTATAGAGATAAATTTTACTCATGTACTCGCTAATGCGGATGTAAAAGACGAAGAACTGAACGTAATCTCGCAACAAGTTCTTTGGGAGGTGGTGGGGGTGGGGATGGGGATGGGGATAGGGAAGGGAGGGGAGGAAAGGGGGCAATTGTTCGTGTTTTTCTGCTGTACGACAAGCCAGGCGTAACGCGGGAACGGCGGCGCCACCGAGACGCCTGAGGCCCCTGCCAGACGCACGACTAAACCCTGCCGAACCTGTTGCTCGGGTTTGGCACTGGTTCCTTGGGTCAGTTTCCTTTTCGGTGCATCTCTTAACCTGAGGACGACTGGTTAGGGAGGGATCGGAGGGAGTAGAGAGAGAGACGTTGAGAGACTTGAGGAGGAGGGAGCGGAGACGAGAGGAGAGACTTATAGTTAAAAAAAAAATAACAAGTGAGTGGAGGTTTAAGGGTGCGGCTCTACATCATGGAGATCTTCACTTGTTATTTTCCGAGACGTCGATAAGCGTATTGAAGCGTAACTCCTTTCGATTAAAACCCACCATTGGAGGTTCAGACGCCATGCAGAGTCACATGTCTAGGCGTATGTAAAGGGATCACCATCTTTCTTATATAAAGCGAAAATAAACCTTGATTCTTTTTAATGTTTTCAGTCCCTGGAATAAATTCACATTATATTGTTTTTTGTAAATACGAAAAATTATGATACAAATAATAATCAGTGTACTAGATTATATGATTATCGGCGAAGGCATATTATTACTTTTCACATATCAGTAGCTCTACATTGAGAGAGAGAGAGAGAGAGAGAGAGAGAGAGAGAGAGAGAGAGAGAGAGAGAGTGTGTTTGGCCTGGTGTGTCAAAGTTCTCTTGTGCAAACTTGTGACCTGTCTTGTACAGGACAAGGTTTATAACTCACTCACACACACACACACACTCTCTCAATGTAGACAGGACTTCGATAAGCCGACCCCATAACCTTTTACAACTGAAGACATGATAAATTTCAATACAAAATTCCATTAACAATAAACCCCTACAAATTATGTATCATTACAACTGCCTCATAAAGCTGATGAAAAGATCCAACCAGTGTAACGACCTCAGATTAACAACAGAACCAGCAGATGCAAAAAAAAACTTCCCAAATTTTGATGAGTGACCCTATTCTTTGTTTGTTAAGTTTTATGGTAATATATTAATTTATTGTCATTATGTCCATTGAACTTTTTGATCAGGATGATGGGCCAGTTTGAATAATATATAACTTGTGGAGTTTGTTAAAAAAAATACTTTATAACGAAGGTGTTCAAATCTTCATAGACTGACCCAGTGGACATTGAAAATTAAGGTCAAATGGAGGTGAAACGAAGAAATTTCTTGAGAGAGGAGAACCAACCTCTAGCTTCACCCTCTGACATCTACAGTACAGTTGACTCACTTCACCACGCACCAGTACACAACCATCCAACTCAACTTGATTCAGATCTGTGTAAGTTAGAGTACAAGAGGAGGAGGGGGCGTGGATAATTGCTCCTGCTCCTCCTACTGTTACTGCTACTGTTACTCTTGCTACTGGCGTTACTATTACTGTCCTATTACTACTACTACAACTATTATTTTTGATCTGTGTGAAGCCCAAAAGCCAGAATGGACACTAAAAGTCTCCACAATGATGTAGATTTAAGGCGAGTTAATGTGGACCTACCTCATCTCGTCTCGCCTCGCCGACTCATTCCGCATTTCTTGAGAACCAAAAACATAATTGGAGGTTTGTAAAAGCTCCCGTGCGTGGCGGCTACCCCCCTCCCCCTCTCTTTACCCCCTCCCCCTCTCTTTACCCCCTCCCCCTACCCCCTTACCTCATCTATTGCTTCTTTTCTTCCCACGTACCTACCTATCTACCTACCCACTCCTCTTATGTCTTTTTCTTGCCCCCATCATTACCTTCTCTTGCTCCCTCCCTCACCTCACCACCACCATCTACACTACTCACTTCTTCCCTCTTCTCCTAACCCCACCTACCCTTCCTTGTCCTCACCTAACACTTTTCTAACCCTATCCTCCCCCACTCCACTCATCTCCACCCACCTTACTCATCTCCACCCACCTACCTATCTCCACCCACCTACTATTCTCCACACTCCACCTACCCATCTCCTCCCACCTGGCCTATTTTCACCCACTCACTATCTCCACCCACCTACCTATCTCCACTCCACCTACTCATCTCCACCCACTCCACTATCTCCACCCGCCTACTATCTCCACCCACCTACCTATCTCCACCCACCTACCTATCTCCACCCACCTACCCATCTCCACCCACCTACCTATCTCCTCCCACCTACCCATCACCCTCCACCTTCTTCAAGTTCAAGACCATCTGATGGGAGCCTAATCTAACCACACCTCTTGCCCAGATGAACTACCACCACCACCACCTCACAGATTTATCACCTTAAACTATTCTTCTTCTTTATTTCCTTTATGTTATTCCCTTCTTCGTTCTTCGTATCGTATCATCAGTTAATCATAGAACCGGATTTCTTAATTCATTTTTTTTTTTATTCAATCCCGGGACGCAGATGTAAACATTGGCCCAGCCGTTCGTCTACCCTGAAGTCGACTCATGACGTCACTACTTACGCGGATGTTAACATTTCCTGACAATAATATTATCCTAAGTTACTCAATGTCTTAACTCTCTCTCTCTCTCTCTCTCTCTCTCTCTCTCACACATACTTAAATCTGTTTTTCTCTCACTTTCTCTTCTCTCTCTCATCCACTTTCTCTATTTACTATTTTATCTTATCATTTTCAATAACGTAAGAAATAAATGAAGGAATAGACACAATGAAGTAAACTGAACCTCATTAGAACGCACCCAACTACCTACTGTACCATGGTAGTAACGAATGAACTATCACAGGTAATGGCGCGTTAGGATAATGTTGTCGCGTTATCGGGTGAACCATTATAGTCTGTATATACGGATTTAGGTTAGGTTAGGTTAGGTTAGGTTAGGTTAGGTTAGGTTAGGTTAGGTCGATACAGTATACCCGCATATAGAGTACACCATAATCAGGGTGTACAGTGGTTGAGAGAGAGAGAGAGAGAGAGAGAGAGAGAGAGAGAGAGGAGGAAGGAAGGAAACGATGGAGAGGAAAGGAGAAAGAAGGAGATAGAGAGGTAGAGAGGAGAGGGAGAGAGAGAGGAACAGACACGTTAAGTATGCAGGTGAGCAGGTAATTATTTTCCAAATTTGGGGATACATGCAGTATATATTTACCAGAGTCACATTCTTATTTACCGGGCGAATAATATACACGGAATTATATATTTATTTCCACTGCAGGTGTGTGTGTGTGTGTGTGTGTGTGTGTGTGTGTGTGTGTGTGTGTATGTGTGTGTGTGTGTGTGTGTGTGTGTATGTGTGTGTGTGTGTATGTGTGTGTATGTGTGTGTGTGTGTGTGTGTGTGTGTGTGTGTGTGTGTGTATGTGTGTGAACTTCTACCCTTCTGTGAATTCTACCAGACTATCGTTCTTCATTCTCAAAGATTCTTATGAGAAAAAAACAAAATTCCTTAAATGAAAAACATATCAGTTAACATAACTAGCTCAATCATTGGGGAGGGGAAGGAGGAGGGGAGGGGGAGAAGGAGGGGGAGGGGAGGGGGGGAGGCGTAATGGCGACGAGATTCCCCTGAGACTCTACCGCATCTGAGTGTGTTCTTCTGATGACTTCCACTTATGGGGAAAATTAAAACTTACGAGTCTTTGATAATCGTCCCTCTTAAATCCACCCCCTCACCTCCTTCCCCTTCCCTCTATTACCCCCTCCCCTTCCCCCTTTCTCCTTCCCTCCATTAGCCCCTCCCTCCTCCCCTTCCCTTCCACCTCCTCTTCCCCCACCTTCCCGTCAGCGTTCAATTAGAAGGAAACTTTAACCTTACGAAACTTTGAGAATCCCAAGTTCCCAAACCAGTAAGACGACGGGTCAGTTTGGGGACCTCAGTCTTAAGGGGTCCTCAGTCTTAAGGGGTCCTCAGTCTTAAGGGGTCCTCAGTCTTAAGGGGGCCTCAGTCTTAAGGGGTCCTCAGTCTTAAGGGGGCCTCAGTTTAAGGGGTCCGCAGTCTTAAGGGGTCCTCAGTCTTAAGGGTCCTCAGTCTTAAGGGGTCCTCAGTCTTAAGGGACCTCAGTCTTCTGTCTTAAGGGGGTCCTCAGTCTTAAGGGTCCCTCACCTCAGTCTTAAGGGGTCCTCAGCTGGGGACCTCAGTCTAAGGGGTCCTCAGTCTAAGGGGTCCTCAGTCTTAAGGGGACCTCTAGTCTTAAGGGGTCCTCAGTCTTAAGGGGACCCAGTCTTAAGGGACCTCAGTCTTAAGGGGTCCTCAGTCTTAAGGGGACCTCAGTCTTAAGGGGTCCTCAGTCTTAAGGGGTCCTCAGTCTTAAGGGGTCCTCAGTCTTAAAGGACCTAAGTTTTAAGGGGTCCTCAGTCTTAACGGGTCCTCAGTCTTAAAGGACCTAAGAGTCTTAAGGGGACCTCAGACTTAACGGGTCCTCATTCTTAAGGGGTCCTCAGTCTTAAGGGGTCCTCAGTCTTAAGGGGTCCTCAGTCTTAAGGGGTCCTCAGTCTTAACGGGTCCTCATTCTCAAGGGGTCCTCAGTCTTAAAGGACCTAAGTTTTAAGGGGCCCCTCTAATGGTTTCTAATCTTAATGTTTACTTTATTTTAACATACGTCAGGTGTGTTTAGGTTAGGTTAGGTTAGGTTAAGTTAGGTTAGGTTAAGTTAGGTTAGATAATACTCAGAGTTAAAAACTGCACACACACATACCATCTGCTGAAAAACCTAACCTAACTTACTTTACCTGGACACACACACACACACACACACACACACACACACACACACACACACACACACACACACACACACACACACACACACACACACACAGTTAAGGCCATCAGGAGCACGAAATGTGGGGTGGGTGTAACACGGAAGCCAGGGTTTAAGGTGAGTGGGGTCCCCGTTGTAGTAGGTTGAGGGAGGAGGAGGAGGAGGAGGAGGAGGAAGAAGTGGTGGTGAAGGAGGAAGAGGAGGAAGAGGAGGACGAAGTGATGGTGAAGGAGGAGGAGAAGAATGAGGAGGAAGAGGTGATGGTGGAGAAGGACTAGGAGGAGAAGGAGGAGGAAGAAGTGATGGTGAAGAAGAGGTGGATGTAGAGTGGTGAAGGTGGTGGAGTGAGGGAGTAAGAGAGACTTCTTAATGGTAGAGTCTTTTTGGTGGAGATGGTGGTGGAGATAGATGGTGGTGGAGATAGATGGTGATGGTGGTAGTGGTGTGAGTATGTGTACCAAGACCTGTACTGCCCTCACACCGTCTACCTGCTGGTGATACGCTTCCTTGACCTTCAGACTGGTTTGGTCACGCTCTGGCGCTGGTGTAGTGGTGTGGTAGTGGAGTGGTGTGATGGTTTAGTGGAGTGGTGTGATGGTTTAGTGGAGTGGTGTGATGGTTTAGTGGAGTGGTATGATGGTTTAGTGGAGTGGTGTGATGGTTTAGTGTAGTGGTGTGGTAGTGGAGTGGTGTGATGGTTTAGTTGGTTGTGATGGAGTGGAGTGGTGTGATGGTTTAGTGTAGTGGTGTGATGGTTTAGTGGAGTGGTGTGATGGTTTAGTGTTGTGGTGTGATGGTTTAGTGGAGTGGTGTGATGGTTTAGTGGAGTGGTGTGATGGTTTGTGGAGTGGTGTGATGGTGGGTGTGATGGTTTAGTGTAGTGGTGTGATGGTTTAGTGGAGTGGTGTGATGGTTTAGTGGGTGGTGTGATGGTTTAGTGGGTGGTGTGATGGTTTAGTGTAGTGGTGTGATGGTTTAGTGGAGTGGTGTGATGGTTTAGTGGAGTGGTGTGATGGTTTAGTGTAGTGGTGTGATGGTTTAGTGGAGTGGTGTGATGGTTTAGTGGAGTGGTGTGATGGTTTGTGGATGGTGTGGTAGTGTGGTGTGATGGTTTAGTGTAGTGGTGTGATGGTTTGTGGAGTGATGGTTTAAGTGGTGTGATGGTTTAGTGGGTGGTGTGATGGTGGAGTGGTGTGATGGTTTAGTGGAGTGGTTTAGTGGTGTGATGGTTTAGTGGGTTGTGATGGTTTGAGTGGTGTGATGGTTTAGTGGTGTGATGGTTTAGTGTAGTGGTGTGATGGTAGTGGTGTGTGATGGTTTAGTGTAGTGGTGTGATGGTTTAGTGGAGTGGTGTGATGGTTTAGTGGTGTGATGGTTTAGTGGAGTGGTGTGATGTTTTAGTGTAGTGGTGTAATGGTTTTGTGGAGTGGTGTGATGGTTTAGTGTAGTGGTGTGATGGTTTAGTGGAGTGGTGTGATGGTTTAGTGAAGTGGTGTGATGGTTTAGTGGAGTGGTATGATGGTTTAGTGGAGTGGTGTGATGGTTTAGTGTAGTGGTGTGATGGTTTAGTGGAGTGGTGTGATGGTTTAGTGTAGTGGTGTGATGGTTTAGTGGAGTGGTATGATGGTTTAGTGGAGTGGTGTGATGGTTTAGTGGAATGGTGTGATGGTTTAGCGGAGTGGTGTGATGGTTTAGTGTAGTGGTGTGATGGTTTGTGGAGTGGTGTGATGGTTTGGTGGAGTGGTATGATGGTTTAGTGTAGTGGTGTGATAGTTTAGTGTAGTGGTGTGATGGTTTAGTGGAGTGGTGTGATGGTTTAGTGGGTGGTGTGATGGTTTAGTGGAGTGGTGTGATGGTTTAGTGGGTGGTGTGATGGTTTAGTGGAGTGGTGTGATGGTTTAGTGGAGTGGTGTGATGGTTTAGTGGAGTGGTGTGATGGTTTAGTGGAGGTGTGATGGTTTAGTGGAGTGGTGTGATGGTTTAGTGTAGTGGTGTGATGGTTTAGTGGAGTGGTGTGATGGTTTAGTGTAGTGGTGATGGTTTAGTGGAATGGTGTGATGGTTTAGTGGAGTGGTGTGATGGTGTGGAGTGGTGGTTTAGTGGAGTGGTGTAACGGTTTAGTGGAGTGGTATGATGGTTTAGTGGTGGTATGATGGTTTAGTGGAGTGGTGTGATGGTTTAGTGGAGTGGTGTGATGGTTTAGTGGAGTGGTGTGATGGTTTAGTGGAGTGGTGTGATGGTTTAGTGGAGTGGTGTGACGGTTTAGTGGAGTGGTGTGATGGTTTAGTGGAGTGGTGTGATGGTTTAGTGGAGTGGTGTGATGGTTTAGTGTGGTAATTGTAAGATAATGTGGTGTAATTGTATTCTGTATTGGTGATTATAGTATGGGATCATGTGATGGTGTGGTAGAATAGTGTGGTGGTAATGTGGTAGTGTAAAGAGGTGGTGGTGATGGTACAGTATCCCAATATGTATACAAAAGACAACCAGTTATAATATGTGTCTCATCATCGATATAAACAATTAATTACTAGAAAGCTAAGAAAATCCCTTATTCCTCCAGCTATTATAATTAGTGTGAACAACCTCAGCTAAAAACTACATACAGTACACGCTCGTTTAACCACTGACTGGCGTAAGTTTGTACTGATCTACACGTGGGAATATATTTTTACTAGTTTCAGCTAAACATTACGTATATATATGTTGATAAATCTGTTCCTTGTATTTAGTGATGAAAGATTCAATAAACTGCTGTCTATCGCATCTTTTGTCAAGCTTCTTTGTTTGAGATTTGATACATGAACCTAACCTAACCTAACCAAACCCAACCTAACCGGATATATTAGTGTATTTCTGACATTCTGAGGTGTTAGGCGTTATCAGTTACTGTGTACTACAGTGTATCTACAAATGTCTCAAACATGGAACACCGGAGGGCGTGTTCCATAAATGTCACTTGGTTACAATGGTCAAGGTAGAGAGCGAATCCAGAAACGCACCACGGGAAACAAAACGTGACGTCATTAGATTTCACGGCTATTCAAGTTTTTATCCACTAACTTCTAATTAAAAAATAAAAATAAAAACTTATTACATAGGGCGGTTAAAATTGAAATTGAAATCATTTACACACACAATGGCGCTTTACGAGCGTTCCTGAGTTAACAATGCCATTATTATAAATTAGAAATATCACGGGACCCAACAAAAGCTCTTGAGGAACGCCGGACGGGAGCAGTTCATTACCAAGCACATACTGTTGCTTATTATGTAGGTGGACAACTATGACTCTTACGCCCAAGGGTCATAATGCTATGTAGCTGGACAGTCCATAGTGTGTTGTTGACGTAGGCAGGTGAGTACAGGTGTAGACGGCAGGTGAGGTCTTGGTACGGGTGGAGCATTGATATAGGTGGTAGTAGTGGTGGTGGTAGTGGTAGGGGACTAATTGGTGGTGGTGGTGGAGGACGAACTGTCGGTGTTTGGTGGTAGTGGTGGGCCCCCAGTCCTAATGGACCCCTGTCCTATTGGGCTCAAGTACTAATGGATCCCAGCTCTAATGGTCCTTCATCTTAAAGGTTAGGTTAGGTTAGGTTCCAGAATTTGACTAAGGAAACACCCATAAAGCCTGACACTATATGGCATAATGTGACAGCATAGCATGACACAATAATCATGACAAGGATGAGCATCTAACACACACAACATGACATACCACTAACATAGCATAAGTGCCCAGCATTATAGCATAGCATGAGGACATAGCATAGCAACGACGGTAGAGCTTATCAACGTAGCATGAAGGCACAGCATGACACAGCAACATGTAGACAGCACTGCCAGACACGCGAGAAATGCCAACATGTGGAGGGGGGAGAGATTCCTCGATATATTAAGTTATGGCAACAATGTAGCTGGTGGGGGAGACCATCTCCTCCATACACACACACACACACACACACACACACACACACACACACACACACACGAGACCTACAAAGAGAATCTCCTCTACCTTGTTTATACCGCAGTAATGAAGAGGTTTTGTGAAATTAAATCCAAACCTTTCGTTCATCGTGTATCGTTTCGGTACTGCAAAATTTAACCAGCTCTTCGTGTAAAAATTTCTACGTTGGAAAATTTCTGTTTCACTACCAATAATTTCTAAGGTACAATAATTTTCTTTGGTACTAATTTCTAGGTTGTAAAAATTTTGGATGCAATAATTTATTACTAAAAAAACTAACAGCAGTTAATATAGATAACTTTAATAAGATACACCCATAGCTAATACTGGACCTACACTTTTTAGGTTAGGTTAGGTTAGGTTAGGTTAGGTTAGGTTAGGTTAGGTTAGGTTAGGTTAGGTTTGGCATGGTGAATTAAACTGGGTTAGGTTAGGTTAGGTATAGTGAATTAGGCTGGGTTAGAGCAGGCCAGAATAAGGTATTAATCAGTCAAGAACAGGTCAACCTAGGTCAAGTCAGATTACGTCCCGGGTCGAGGGATCACCAAGAGTCTATTTAATCCACTACAAATCCACTCAGAGACCAAACAATACCAACAACAACAAACAAACAAACAGGAAACAAAAGCTTTTCACCCAAAGTAACAAAGACAAATAACATCAACAAAAGAAATAATAATAATATAATTCCCAATCACGAGTTACAAACAAAAACTATTTAAAGACAGTTGCTAAAATTCTTCCTCCTTCTTCACATAGTTTTGGGTTGGGTGATCACAGGCAGTTCCAAGAGACCCCACCCACTCACCCACCCACACGCCCGCCCACACGCCCGTGTCACGATGATGTTCTACGGAGGTGTATGTGTGTGTGTGTGTGTGTGTGTGTGTGTGTGTGTGTGTGTGTGTGTGTGTGTGTTTGTCGTCTCTAGGGTGGTGATGGTGGTCGGGGTTGGGTTAGGTTAGGTGAGGTAAGTAACACAAAAACGCAATAATAAAATTATTAATACATACAACAATACCATTAACAACACAACACAACACTGTCATCACTAATACAACAACACAACACCACGCAACTAACACACATCACCACTAACACACAACACAACGCAATACTAACACAAGGAATCACCACCACCACCACTACCACTACCATCACCACCACCACCACCACCACCACCACCACCACCACCACCACCACCACCACCACCACCACCACCACCCACCACCACCACCACCACACCACCACCACTACACACCACCACCACCACACCACCACCACCACCACCACCGCCACCACTACCACCACCACCACCACCACCACCACCCACCACTACCACCACTACCACCACCACCACCACCACCAACCACCAGTAGGAACAGGAGCCTCGCGTTCCCAGGAATTATTTTGCATTCCAAATTTCCTTTTGACTCTTGACTTAATGAAGCGCTGGCTGGGCTCCATAATATTCCAATTCCCGCCCGATTAATTAGCAATGCGCCATAATTGTAGTGTAGGTTGGTTATACTCGAGGCCAATAGAGGTGCTGACAATGGTGTTGAACCAATATACTGGGGAGGTGTGTGTGTGTGTGTGTGTGTGTGTGTGTGAAGGTCCTAGGTTTAATAAGACCACCCCCTCCCCTCCACTAAGACAATTAATAATGGCGCTTGATTTATTTACATTGGTTCTCTAAACCAGCTGCTGGGTCAACCAATTTACACTGAGACGGGTTATAAGATGACGATGATTTTGTTTACAATAATTTACAAAAGGATCAATTTCTTGCAATATTGTTTATGGTGATTTACAGATATTTAATTATTGACCGTGATGTTTACAGTTATTTACAAGCGTTGAATTTTTTTATTATGTTTTTTACGATGATTTACAGGAGACTAATTTTTTAGTGATGTTTTCGGTAATTTACAAAGAGTAATTTTTTATGATAATGTTGATGGTAGATAGGGAGAATAATATAAGCTACGTTATTTACAGTGATTTACACAACCTAAATTTACACTGATTTCTCGAGTCCCCAAGTAAATTTAAAAGAGGCGAAATTATTTGTTATCATCTTGATTTTTCCCCATTTCATCTTCTCAACTTTTTCATTTACACTTTCCCAATTTCTCCCAATTACAATTACCCATTTTCCAAAATTACAACCCCCCTATTTCACCCCAATTACACCTTCCTCCAATTACAGTTGCCCTAATTTTCAACGATTTACAGCTTCCCAATTTTCCCCCAATTTCACCTTCCCAATTACACACTGCGTCTTGGGGGTCAAAATCAGGGCGCGCGTGGCTTAACCCAGTCGTGTGATATTGGCGCGAGGTATGTTCTAATTAGATATTTAATGAATAGACAGCCTCTCCCCTCCCCCCTCCCCTGTCCACCTGTCACCCCAGACACCGCCCGCCTCTGTGTGTGTGTGTGTGTGTGTGTGTACTCATCCCAAAGTGTACATTAACAGTTGCGTGTGTTGCCCTGATACCGGGTTACATTCCGACCTACCCACGTTCGTATCCTTGCATTTAGTCACTTACACCTTAGAGACGAATGCATCCGAATCCCCGAGTTCCGACTTGGTTTGTAATATAATAATGGTTACCCCTCGTGTACGAGGATGGCCGACCCAAGGGCCACCTACTGTAGACGTGAATTTGTTTAAGGTGTAGAAGCTGTCGCCAATACAACAACCACACCCTGAGTTAACGAGCTGCATGACCCAGTGTCAAGGAATAGCCCGAGAAGACCGGACTACTCGCCAACTGCACTGGCGAACCATAACACCGGAATTCGATCCGCAAATCGATTAACATCCAGGTTTCCAATTACTGCTGGGTAGACAGAGGCAAATGGCCCAAAGAAACTTGCCCATAGTTTCACTCTGCCAGAGGATCGAACCCGGGTCCGCTCGCTTGAGAGGCGAGCATGCTGATCACACACACACACATATACACACACACACACACACACACTGAATTAGTGAGGAGTAGAGGCGTCACATTTAATATATCTCCCGGAAGAGATATAATTAGTGTAGTCTCTTTTTCTGCCTGAGAGATGTTTTGAGGTCTCTTGGTGTATGGAAGAGAGAGAGAGAGAGAGAGAGAGAGAGAGAGAGAGAGAGAGAGAGAGAGAGAGAGAGAGAGAGAGAGAGAGAGAGAGAGAAACTAGACACATGATCAGCGAGTCACTCAACCTCAAATAATTTTTTTTCTCTCTCTCTTAATTACTATGTTAATCACTGGTTTGATTAACGTGTTTAAATATAACTGTATCAATAATGTACACAAAAACAGCTGTTAACATTTGTAGCTAAACGACAACAGCACCTGCTAACAATTGCACTTAAACCACCAAAACACCTGCTAACAACTGCACTTAAAAAATACTAAAACACCTGCTAACTACAATTAAACCACCAAAACACTTCTAACTACAACTAAACCATTAAAACACCTGCTAACAACTGCACTCAAACCATGAAAACACATAACAACCTCATTTAACAATTACTAACACATCTATTAACACCTGTATTTACTTAATCACAAACACCTGCTATACTTATACACGTAGACAATTATTAATACACGCCTCGAAAACTGTGAAGGTTATGTCACTTAATTTGTTTGTTCGGCAGACATTATTGCGTTACAGTGGTTCAATAAGGTCGTTGGGTGATTAGTGGGAAGGTCTAATTCTAATCTAACCAACTTTAACCTAAGCTAATGTGATTTAATCTAACTTAACCTAATCTGCTTTAACCTAATCTAACGTGACCTAATGTAACTGAACGTAATCTAATCTATTTTAACCTAATCTAACTTAATTTAACCTAACCTAACCTAACCTGAACTAATTTAGCCTACCTTAACCTAATCTAGTCAAACTGAATTTAATCTAACATAATTAAATCTAACTTAATTTATCAAACCTAACAATCTAACTTCATAACAACAAGACCCAATTTAACCTAACCTAATATAAGAAAACCCAAATTAACCAAATCTACCTCCACAAAACTCAGTTAATTAACCTTATCTACCTCCACAAAACCCACTTAATTAACCTTATCTCACCTTGAGTTCTAGGAGAAAACTTAATTATTCTTCCCGTGTCTCTCAGGTATGCACTTAGCTTTACATATTTAGTATCATTTTGCAATTGCTCTTATGTCGCAAGGCGCGTAAAATTATATTAAAATGTGTGTGTGTGAGAGAGAGAGAGAGAGAGAGAGAGAGAAAGAGAGAGAGAGAGAGAGAGAGAGAGAGAGAGACTAATACACATTATTATGAATCACACCTCAAGACGCCACAACACAAGACTTGGGTTCATCAGATGCATGAAAGTTGCTGTTGTGTTTCATATATCTGAACCCGACACAAGCTTCACGCCGTTATGAACTTTTGCTTAATTGTTTCGAATCTCTGAACCACCGAAATGCGACCTCTAAACTTCACTTGAAATATATACAACTTGAGTTATATTTATGAAAACGAATGGAACTTGTAGAGTGAAGTTTCAAGTATCTGATTCTGACACATTCATGACATAGTTACTTAATTGTTACAGATTACTTGAAAACTACTGTAGACGTCAGAACTTATTTCACCTGATGATTAAAAATATTCTAACGCTACCTATGTGGTTAGGTTAGGTTAGATTGGGTTAGGTTAGATTGGGTTAGGTTAGGATAGTTTAGGCTTAAGTAATATTAAGTTAGGTTAATATTAGGGTGTTTAATCCTCAAGTGAAATAAATTATGGTGCCTAATCTTCATGTGATCCAATGCTACTAACACCTGAACCAATGAAAAGTGAATCAGGCCTTGAAGCTTTAAATCGACAGATCACGAGTCATAAAATTAACAAAAGAGCAAGAAATTCATTGTGAAGTTTCAAATATCTGAACATGAGTCATACTTCAGGTGGTGATTGTCTTTGTTATGTTAAGAATCTCTCAACCGGGGAGACGAGAAATGAACCTTGAAACGCCAGATGTCTTTGTCACAGTTAGCTAGTGTAAGAAACTTAATGTGAAGGTTAAACTACAGTATCTAGATGTGACTTTTGCTTCACACGTTGTTGTGAACCTTGTTGAAATAATCTCGACTATCTGAACCCTAAGAGATCCGTTCTGAATCTCCAAGCACCAGCGTTCAGTTAGTTGTTTAGCAAATTCATGAATATTATTGTGAAGTTTGATTCATCTAGATCTGCCTCATGCTCCACTCAGTTATGAACCTTACTCAAATGCTTCGAATCTCTGTAGTAAAGTGGCGTAAATCGAGGATTCAAGAAACACTAGAATGAAGGTCGTATAAAAGGAAGGAAGAAACGTTTATACAGCTTCAAGCATCTCAATTCGTTTCATTTGGGAATGAGACTTCCTCAAATGATTCGAATTTCTCAACCAAAGAAACTCATCATTATTCTGGAAATCGTGAAACACCAGCACTTAAAGTCACATAAAATAAAGTGATGAATCTTATGGATAAATTTCAGATACTTGAGGTTGACTCACCCCTCACTTAGTTATGGACATTGTTTAAATGCTTCGAACCTTTTAACCAAATATGACCCATCTTAAGCCTTGAAACCTTGAAACACCACCACTAGTCACATTAATTAAAACCTCCCTAAGTGTATTCAAGAAACCTTATTGTGAAGTTTCAAAATATCTTGGATCCAAGTCATATTTTACTCAATTATGAACCGTAGATCAAATGCTCCGAATCTCTGAACCAAAGAGATGCGTTCTGAGCCTCGACGCACCAGTGCTCGAGTCATATTTAGTTAGTCATGTTTAGCAAATTCATGAATCTTATTGTGAAGTTTCATATATTCTGAATCCGGCTCACGCTTCACTCAGTTATGAACCTAGCTCAAATGCTCCGAATCTCTGAACCAAAGAGAGACGCATCCCGAGCCTCATTTTTCCACATAACTCACACACATGACGCCTCCGCATAGCACGACACCAATTATGACTCTCCTGTTCAAAAAGGGAAGAGGATTGTTTTCGACACACACACACACACGTACACACACACACACACATCCTCTCACCCAACTCCAATATTAAATTTTTGTCTATTAGCCAAATAGATTACGTTAATCCCCGACGCGGACACCGGAATACACATGGGAAAAAAAAGAGACAGGCATTCGAATATGCTGCAAGTAATAACTATTTAATTCCAAATTCCATTTCTATACACAAAAACTGGGGCTGAGCTTCCCCCAGCGACAGAACTCGGCGTTTTCATCGCATTTTCCATTAGAGTTATGAGAGAGAAAAAGTCGTGAGCTGTGTGAGCCTGTGAGCGGGGTCGCAGGGCGCTCCGCCTCCCTTTGTGCTGGCAATGGCTGGAATCCCTGGAATCCCTGGAATTACAGGTATGGAGCCTTTGATGGAATAAACGTCATTGCAGACCCCGAGGAGAAGCTGGGTCGAGTGGTGGTGGTGGTGGTGGTGGAGGTGGACCTAGGCTGGTGGTGGAAGTGGAGGTGGTGCTGGAGGTGGACCTAGCCTGATGGTAGAGGTCGTGGTGGTGGGCCTGACCTGGTGATGGAGGTGGGGTAGGTGGTGGTGGTGGTGGTGGTGGATCTAACCTGGTGATATAGGTGGTAGTGATAGTGATGATAGTGACAACAGGAGACGGAGAAAGGGGTTGGGGGGAGGGGGAGAAGGGATCCTATCTTCAACAAAAGATTAAAACAAGTGTATACAGAATTCCTAGAACCTTTCCTTATCTCACCAGACAAACCATAATAATTCTCTCTTTACAATGGAACAATACAACATGTTATCATCAGCTCAACCGAATTTACATCAACCAGAACGGAGGCCATTTATAACACCTGAGATCAAATAAGTCACCTTTCCTTTGCAATATCGACACGACAATTCCCTAAAATATAATGATTCCAGAAAAGATGATATTTGTGTTATGACATTTGAGGGTTTGTTAATAAAATAGGGAGTGAGGGTTTGTGTGGTGGTGGTGGTAAGGAGAGGAGGACAGAAGGTGTTAGATAAGGGGGTATTAATTAAGGTGGGGGTGGAAGGTAGAGATAGAGGTAGATTGGTATTAGAGAGGGAGGATTTAATTAAAGACGGGGGTAGATGGTAGAAGGGGAGTTGGGGAAGGCTGGGAGAGAGGGAGGAGTGTTGAGGAAACTGTTGTAGGGAGGGGGAGTTGGGGAGGAATGTGTAGGGATGGGGAGATGAGGAGGATGGTAGAGAGAGGAGGTGGGGAGGATGATAATGAGAGGGGAGTTGGGGAGGGTAGAAGAAAGAGGGAGTTGGGGAGGCTGGTGTAGAGAGGTGGGGGCGATCCATCTTAAGGCAGTAGGCAACATCGTAAAGACTCAATAATACTCTCTCCCTGTGTGTGTGTGTGTGTGTGTGTGTGTGTGTGTGTGTGTGTGTGTGTGTGTGTGTGTGTGTGTGTGTGTGTATAATGTGAGTATATGGGTGAACGTCATGTGGGCTTTATGAGCATCAATTCTATTCTCAGTAAATTATGAGTATGATGAATGGATCGTGAGTATGGCGATGTTTTTGTGAGTATATTATGAGTCGGTTATGAGTGTGTGTTCTGTTCTGTGAGTATATTGTAAACATATTATGAACACTGTGGGTGTGCTATGAACATCCTGCACACACATTCTCTGAACACTGTGGGTGTGCATGGACTACTGTGACTAGGTATTGTACATGTACTTTGAGCATTGCTATTTATTATGCTACGAGTGTTTTACGTGCTGGGAATACACTTTCTATCGCGCAGTGAGTGATTTGTGAGTATTATGAGTCCAGGGTTCAGCTTGAAGAGGGCGCGGGGTTTAATATATTGCATTGTGTTGTTACTTTTGATTTTTGAACAGAACTCTATGATGTATTTACTGACATAGAATTACTGTTTATATTAGTAAGCAAATTTAAAGACTCTAATAGGACACGATATATAAACGATAACAGAGAGAGAGAGAGAGAGAGGCCAAACGTCTCATCTGTTGATCCTCCCTCACCCGAATCTCACTCAGACCATCACACAAAATTGTTTGGTGAGCGGCTACCAAACACATCCACTCACTCTACCATTGTTTTTATTTTATTTACCCTTCGGTGTTACATATATCAAGAGGTAATACTTAACATTTTAATATAAGGACATACTCTACAGGTAAAGGTAACATTGTGCTAATTTTTTTCCAGGTTATGTAAACAGTTATAAAGGTACAATATGTTGCCAAATATCGTTTACGAGAATGGAAACCTGATCGCGTTGACTATTCATGCAAGATATATATTCCCTCCCCCCCCTCACCCCCACTCTCAACCCCCTGTCTGAGCTATCACTACTTTTATTATCATTATGTCTTCCTCTCCTTCTGAACCTGTTATTCCTTACGACCAAAAATCACAAAACAAAACAATATATTTCCAGTTTCTATTTCGTCACCCTAACACCCTCCTTTCTTAACCTCACTCATGGATAAAGTTAGAGTTCTTATAATCTCTAAGTTGTAAGTTAAATGCACACACACACACACACACACACACACACACACACACACACACACACACACACACACACACACACACACACACACACACACACACACACACACACACACCACATACCTGGGAAGCGGTCAAGCTGAATATTCTACACTTAACCTCTTTTTTCCTTCTACAGAAACAACTTAAGTAACTTTATTGTGTTCGTGGAGTGAAGTTCTCTCTCTCTCTCTCTCTCTCTCTCTCTCTCTCTCTCTCATATTTGACATCTCTATTCCTCTCTCTCTTTGTAAGTTCTTTGTGTGTGTGTGTGTGTGTGTGTGTGTGTGTGTGTGTGTGTGTCAGAATATTATCCTCTCTCAGCTACTGTCATTGAGATTATGGTGGCAATGATCAGTACTAGGAAGGTGTTGTTAGCATAATGGCTTGTTAGTGTGTTCAGGGAAGACTTCAAGAGGGGAGGGGAAGGGGGGAGGGGATGGGAGGAAGGGAGGGGAGGGAGGAGCCCGTATTATGTGTGAGTGTTAATAGTGAAGTAGAAAATATCTCTCAGTTCATCACACACACACACACACACACACACACACACACACACACACACACACACACACACACACACACACACACACACACACACACGTCCACAGTGGGTGCTTAACCTACAATGGCAATATGACAGTCAGTGAGGTCAGGTCAGGAGAGGGAGGCGAGTCATGCAGTAAACAGGTCCCAGGTATACGAGCCTCCAGTACCTGTTGTGTAATTAAAGCCTAGAGGTGACCTGTTGCCTCCTCATGAACTGGGGTTAGCGAGGTGATCATTTACCTGTACCTGTTAAATAGTCAGGTAGTATTATGTGCAATCTATCTATCTATCTATCTATCTATCTATCTATCTATCTATCTATCTATCTATCTATCTATCTATCAACAGAGTAGTACAAAACAAATACACAACGCAACAGGTAAGGTCTAAAACACACACACACACACACACACATACACACACAAACGCCGTGTGTGTATTGACTCGAGTCGGTATATTAGGCAGCTGTTAGTTCCTGTTTACGCTACAGTGTATTGTACGGGGCTGTTTGTATATTACCTGTAATCATATCTTACATGTATTACCTGACGTCACACATCTTGATATATCTACTTTATCTATATAGTATCTCAATGTATCTCTCACTTTCTTAGTATGTCTCATGTTTTGTCTATTTCTCGCTTTCATTTGTCAGTATTTCTTTCGTTCAGTCTCTCTTATCTCTCTCTCTCACTTTCTCAGTATTTCTCTTTTTAAGTCTCTCTTATCTCTCCCTTTTTCTTAGTATTTTTCTCGTTTAGTCTCTATCTCTATTAGTCTTGATCTCTGTAATCCACGTATACTGTCTATCTGTCTGTGTCTGTCTGTCTGTGTGTCTGTCTCTCTTCCTTTTCGCTTAGTCTTGACCTCACTAGCTAACCTCAATACAGATCTCTCTCTCTCTCTCTCTCTCTCTCTCTCTCTCTCTCTCTCTCTCTCTCTCTCTCTCTCTCTCTCGTGACTTCTTCAACCCCGCCATCATAAATCATTCTCACTACTCTCTAACCTGCCACCTCCAGTACACCATTCTACCCTGTGTCCATTCTTCATCCCTCCCAAAAAACATTCTATTTCCTATTCTATTCCTATTTTCTCTATCATTCTTCTATATTTCCTTAATGTTTCTCAGATTTTCCAACTTCTATGTGTCTCTCAGTCTTGATCTCTCGTTATTCTGATGCACCTGAAGGTTTATATTACAGGTTGTTTGTGTTAATTAATTATTGGTGTTTGGTTTAATTTGTTTTGTTGCTTTTCATTATTATGTTGTCAATTTATTCTCTTTTTTATTTATTTTTTTGTTTATTTTTTTTGTTTGGTGAGTCTAGTATAAGACTTAGTGTTTGTTGTTGTTGTTGTTGGTGGTGGTGGTGGTAGTACTGATGGTGGTGATGGTGGTAGAATTACTAGGTGTGGGTCGTGCTGGTGGTGGTAGTGGTGGTACTAGTGGTGGTGGTGGTCATGGCAGAGGCAGCGAGCCATGTCGCCAACCACTGGGATCTGACTGCTTTTTTGGCCTACTGTGAGGAGGAGGGGGAGGGGAGGGGTAGTAATTGTGGTCCCTCAAGGCACTTACCCCCTCCCTCTTCCTGTAACACACCATCCCCTTCCCCTCCACCCCCTACCCCCCCTGTAACTCACCAATACCTTCCACCCCTAACCTAACCTAACCTAACTTAACCTCGCTGAGTCTACAGTAACTTAACCTAAACCAAACTATCTTAACCCAACCTAATCAAAACCTAACCTAAACTAACATGACTAAACTAACTTAACCTAACTTAAACTAACCCGACCTAATCCCCAAAGCTGTCGTGGGTTTGTTTTTTAAGCTGGAGGTCCGGTTTTGAGGCTAACGGTCCGGTTTTAAAGCTGGGGGTCCGGTTTTTAGGCTTTATGTCCGGTTTTAAAGCTGGGGGTCCGGTTTTTTAGGCTTTAGGTCCGGTTTTAAAGCTAGGGGTCCGGTTTTTAGGTTATAGGTCCAGGTTTCTGGCTGGAGGCCCGGTCATCATTGTGTTTTTGTCCCCCTATCAGACCGAGTTAAGCCCAATGGGTAAATGACCTTTCAATATATTCTCATTAACCTTTTGGTCAGGTGTGAGACTCGAACCCATGGACTGGACAAAGACTTCACCCTCCCCTCTCGCCCACCTCCCACCTCCCACCTCCCTTCTGCAGCAGCTAATGGATGGGAAAGGGTAGGAGGGAGAAAGGGTGAATGGGATGTAAAGGAGAGAGAGAGAGGGAGATAGAGGGAGGGAGATGTGAGAGGGAGAGAGGGTGAACGGGATGTAAAGAGGGGGGGGGTAGTGTGGGGGTATTGAGAGGCCACGGAGAGGAGAGATTAAGAGGCCATAAGGAGGTAGAAAATGGGGAAATCGAAAGAAATGGGGTATATATCTCCCTATCTGACGTCTCATGGGAGTAAGGAGGTAAGGAGGAGGGGGGGGTAGGTCAGGTTATGAGCAAAGAGGTCAGTCACAAAGAGGTCAGAGGTCAGTCACAAAACAAGAGGTCAGTCACAAAACAAGAGGTCAGTCACAAAACAAGAGGTCAGTCACAAAATAAGAGGTCAGTCACAAAACAAGAGGTCAGTCACAAAGCAAGAGGTCAGTCACAAAGCAAGAGGTCAGTCACAAAGCAAGAGGTCAGTCACAAAACAGGTCAAGAACTCATGAAAATATTTACCCACTTGTGATTATATTGAGTCAATTAATTATATACCAGTTAATATGTTTGTTATTAGTAATTAATTTGTCTCTTAATTTTTCAATGTATTTAATTATAGATTGATGTTAGATTAAAGAAAATGCAATTCATATTTATCTGTCATTGTCACACCTGTCTCACTCTCTCTATCGTACTGTCACACCTCTCTCACTCTCTCTACTCTATCTTTCACTGTCACACCTGTCTCACTCTCTCTATCTCTCACTGTCACACCTGTCTCACTCGCTCCACCTCTCACTTCTTCATCTCTCATTCTGTCTCTCGTTGTCTCCTGTTTCTCACTCACATTCTCTCAATTCTCTAACTCTCATCATCTTTCTTTTCCAACTCCTTCGTTATCTCTCCTTCTCACTATCCATTTCTCACCTCTCACTATCTATATCTAACTCTCTCACCTCTCTCTCACCTCTCTCTCACTTCTCCCTTCCTAATGGCAATTTCACAGTCATGGTCTGATGAGAGGGAAAGGGAAGGGTGGAAAGGAGATGGATAAGTGAATGAGAGAGAGAGAGAGAGAGAGAGAGAGAGAGAGAGAGAGAGAGAGAGAGAGAGAGAGAGAGAGAGAGATAGAGAAAGAGAGACAGTGATTTGATACATGTTAGTAGACGCATCTCATTCCCTTGACACCAACTGGGGGAGTGTCATAAATTCCTGTTACTCTCCCTGTCACCCTATCTCTCTATCCCTGTCACACTATCTCTCCCTCCCTGTCTCCCTCCCCCTCTCCCTCTCCCTCTCCCCTCATCCTGGTTTCTCTCCTTCCTTCCCTCCCTCCCTCCCTTTCTGCCTCCCTATTTCCCTACTTGTTCTCACCCTCCTTTTATATGCAGATCTCTCTCTCTCTCTCTCTCTCTCTCTCTCTCTCTCTCTCTCTCATTCTTCATTTCCATTGGCCCCTTCATTTTGTTCTCTCTCTCTCTCCTCGTAATCACTCTCAATTTACATCGATTTCTATTCCCCTCATTCTCCCATTCACATTTATCTCTTTATCTCCTGTTTCTTGGCACACACACACACACACACACACACACACACAGAGGCTGTCCACAACATTCAAGACTAAAGTAGAGGTCAACAATTAATTTAAAACTGAAGCAACCCACACCAAGTGGCTGCAAACTGTCCTGTACGTGTGTGTGTGTGTGTGTGTGTGTGTACTCCCTGATGATATGGAGTGTTTGTCAGTCAGTCAGTCAGCGAGGTAAGACGACATAAGCTCTTAAAGACACTTATCAATGAGGACTGAAACGCGGTAATGATTGAGAGGTTCCAAGATTTCAAGGAATATAAAGAAGAAGAAGAAGAAGAACAAGAAGAAGAAGAAGAAGGTTATAAAACAAGAATAACATCTGTCTCCCCACCTCACTCCACCCCCTATCCACTCCACAACACCTCTAACCCCCAACCTACCTCTCCACACCTCCCCTCTAAACCCCCCCACATACACACACTGGAGAGAGAGAGAGAGAGAGAGAGAGAGAGAGAGAGAGAGGAGAGAGAGGATCAAGCACTGAAGGTGTCCTGAGGACACAAAACACTGATCTGAAGTGACATTGAACTGACTGTATACCTGAAGCGTAATGCTGGTAGAACTGTCTGTCAGGTGGTGGTAGTGGTGGCATGGTGGTAGTGGTAGTAGTGGTAGTGGTGTAGTGGTGGTGGTAGTAGTAGTGGTAGTAGTGGTAGTAGTGGTGTGGTAGTGATGGTAGGTAGGTGATGGAGGAGGATGACAGGTGGGACGGTGATGGTAGTAGGGATGTAGTAGTGGTGGTGGGTGATGGGGTGGTGGTGATGGGGTGTGGTGGTGATGGGGGTGTGGTGGTGATGGGGGGGTGGTGGTGAGGGGGGTGGAAGATGGGGGTGGTGGGTGATGGGGGTGTGGGTGGTGATGGGGCGGTGTGATGGGGGGGTGGTGGTGATGGGGGGTGGTAATGGGGGGTGAGGAAAAGAAGAGAGACCAGAACCTACTTGTGCTGCTAGCCACGCCATTCATCGAGGAGCAGGAGGTAGGAGGAGGATGAGGAGGAGAAGAAGGAGGAGGAGGAGGAGGAGGAGGAGGAGGAGGAGGAGGAGGAGGAGAGAGGAAGAAGAGGAGAGGGAGGGGAGGAGTAAGGAAGGGAAAGAGAGGGAGCAGGAAGAGGAGGAGAGGGATAGAAAGAGGGGAGTGGGGAAAGAAAAGGGAAAGGAAAGATGAGGGGAGGGGAGGAGTAAGGGAAGGGGAAGGGAGGAAGAAGAGCAATGGAAAGTGAAAGAGGGGACTATGAAGGAGGAAGAAGACGACGAGGGAAAAGGAAAGAAGGAGAAAGAAGAAGAAAGAGAAGAGAGAGATGAAAACAATTGGAAGACGGGAAGAGAAGGAGAAGGAGGAGAGCTGAAGAATAGGGATGGAGTAAAATGGATAAGTAGCAAAATTGAGGGGGGATGAGAAATTATAAGAAGAAGAAGAAGAAGAAGAGGGAAGAGGAGGAGGAAGATGGAGGAAGAGGAAGAGGAGGAGGGAGGAGGAGGAGGAGGAGGTACCTGTGAAAGGATGTGAGGAAGACTGTGAAACGTAATTACGACGCCTTGATGACCTTAGACAAGTAATGTGTGGAGGGAAGGAGGGAAGGAGGGAAGGAGGAGATAATGAGGAGGAAGGAGGAAGGAGGGGAGGGAGGGGAAGGAGGAGGGAGAAGGAAAGAGAGTCACAACAAGGAGGAATGAATGAGGAAGAGGGAGGGAGGGAAAAAGAAAGTCACAACAAGGAAGAAAAAGATGGATGAAGGAGGGAATGAAAAAATGGAGGAAGAGAATGAGGGAGGAAAGAATGAGGAAGCAACAAAGCATCATTAAGAAAATGGTGGAAGAAAACAGAGATAGAGAGAGAGAGAGAGAGGCAAAGACTCAAAAAAGGGAAATGAAAATAGCGAAAAGAGGGAATTAGGACAGTGGTACCCGCGAAGAGGAGAGAAAGGAAGTTATTAAAAGTAATGATAAGAGGAGAGAGGCTAAGGAAAGATGAGGGTGGGGGAGGAGGGCAAGGAGAGAGAGAGAGAGAGAGAGAGAGAGAGAGAGAGAGAGAGAGAGAGAGAGAGAGAGTATAATTCTAAATAAGGAGAGAGTGAGGATGACATGTATAAACAGAAAAACTAGAGATGAAGAAGAAGAAGAAGAAGAAGAAGAAGAAGAAGAAGATATTATGATTTAGAAAACAAAGTTGGAAGTGTGATGAAAAACTCTTGTGTGTATGTAAGTACATGTGTGTACAGACGTGTGTGCATACTTGAATGTTTACTAATGTATGTGTGTGTGTGTGTGTTACTTTTTGTACGTATACAGGACTTGTACACTACCGGATGTACACATATTTGCGTGCACTTAATTCCATGTATACTTCTGCATGCTCACACACACACACACACACACACACACACACACACACACACACACACCTGCATGTATACTATCACGCGTGCACATACTTGCTGGTACGCTGCTCTGTGTACACATGCCTGAATAATTATACTTAATATCCTTGTGTGCGTTTTTATGACTGTTCGTGTATATCATTTGGCAATTAACTTTTACTGCCAAGAACACAGAATGAAACCTTTATTTAAAATGTTTCCTCGAAGACATAAACTTTATAGAAATACTAAAGAGAATTACTGTACCGTCAAATGCTGCCACCGACCCTCACTGTCTTTCTTTTAATTTTGAGAAAGTACAGGTATACAGGTACAAAGGTCAAAGGTCATGGGCACAATTACAAACGCATATTACAGGTACAGGTATACAATTTGTTACAGGTACAAGTACATATTACAGGTACAGGTACACAATTTTGTTACAGGTACAAGTGCATAATACAGGTACAGGTGCAAAGTTTACAGATTATAGGTACAAGTGCATCTTACAGGTACAGAAACAAGCATGAATTACAGATACAGATACAGGTATATAATACTAATACAGGAACAAGTTACAGTCGTAGATACAAGCTACAGATTCAAGTACAAATTACAGGCACAAATTCCGTGATGATAAACGATAACATAACACACTAGGCGGAGTTAAGTGACTACCATAACCGGGTGATTCAGGAGCCTTGGTAGTTAGGGGTTTGGTAGACACGTCTGGTCGATCTCAACAGCTGGTCGTCCACCTAATATCTCCCGTCTGGGCTAACCCGACCTTGTTGTGTTGATGGTGGTGGTGTCTGATACTGGTGGTGGTGGGTGGTGGTTGTTGTTGTTGTTGGTAGTGGTGGTGGTTGTTGTTGTTGTTAGTGGTGGTGGTGTTGGTGGATGGTGGTAGATAATAGTGGTAGTGGTACTATTACTGACTATTACTATTACTAATATTAGCTTTACTATTGAAGGTGTGGTTTTTTTTTTCGTTTTTTACTACTGCAATCACTCCTGCTAACGTGGCTGTGGGAGGAGGAATGTCTGTCTGTCTGTCTGTCTGTCTGTCTGTCTGTCTGTCTGTCTGTCTGTCTGTACGTCTGAGTCTAGACTGAATGCACAGTAGACCAGTTCTGATGTATGATTGATGTACAAAAAGGTTTGCACTTGTTGTCGGTGTTCTGTGTGTGTGTGTATGTGTGTGTGTGTGTGTGTGTGTGTGTGTGTGTGTGTGTGTGTGTGTGTGTGTGTGTGTGTGTGTGTGTGTGTGTGTGTGTGTGTGTCTTGACTGGCTGAGACTGTGCGTGTAGGTGATGGTGGTGGTCAGTGATCCTTTATTTTGAGAATTACAAGGGGAAGGGGAAGGGAGGGAAGGGTTAAAAGGGTGAGGGAAGAGAGAGGGAAGGAGGAGTTTAAAAGAGAGGATGGATGAAAAGACAGGGGGGTTGGAGGACAGAGAAGGAGGAAGGGAGGGGCAGAGGGAAGACAAGGAGGAGGAGGAGGGAGGATGAGGGAGGAGGAGGAGGAGGAGGAGGAGGAGGAAGAGGAGGAGGAGGAGGAGGGAGGAGCAGGAGGAGGAGGAGGAGGAGGAGGAGGAAGTTGGAGGCGAAAAGAGGAAGAGAAAGGAAGGACGGAGAAAAGAAAGGAGGAAGGAAGGAAAATAGAGAGAGAGAGAGAGAGAGAGAGAGAGAGAGAGAGAGAGAGAGAGAGAGAGAGAGAGAGAGAGAGAGAGAGATGGGGGGAGGGGGCAGGCCGCACTATGACGTCAGTAAACAATGACAGGCAAGTTACCTGTGCACACACATATCGGCAGCCTGACGACCTACAACACCCAGGGTAAATATCCTGGCTACTGTTGGCTGTATCGTTTGTTGACATTGTGTTACAGGTAAGATGGCCACACAGTCCTAATTGGTTCTTATACCTGGACTAACCCAATCTATGTTAACCTAACCTAACCTAATGTAAACTAAGCTACCTTACTTATAAAACATAACCTAAGGCAAACTAAGCTAATCTATGTATTCTGTGTGTGTGTGTGTGTGTGTGTGTGTGTGTGTGTGTGTGTGTGTGTGGCAGGGCAGGAGAAGGGGCACTATGTTGAGGCCCACAGGGGTACGTCTCTCTCTCTCTCTCTCTCTCTCTCTCTCTCTCTCTCTCTCTAAGGAAACTAGGAATTATTTGGAGGTAAAGAAGGAAGGAGGGGGAAGAGTGTGAGGGATAAGAAGGGATGGAGAGAGAAGGAGGGATGACGGGAGGGAGGGAGGGAAGGAGGGATAGCTAGCTACCCAACGAGACTTCTGTCCCTTGATAAATCTTTCCTCTCCCTCCTTCTCCTCTCTCCTCGCCTTCCTCCCTCCTCTCTATTCTTAACTCTTCTTCCTCCTTCTCTTCCTCCCGTATCTTCTTACCTTCTTCTGTCTTCACTTTCTTCCCTTTTTTTACACTCCCTCACCCTCCCTCCTCTCTTTTCTTCTCCTTCTTGCCTCCTCCACGCATCAAATTCTAACCTCATCCTTACTTTACGTCTCTCCACTCCCTCATTCACTTACCATCTTCCCCACCTCCTCCTCTTGCTCCTCCTCCCCCTTCTCCCTCTTCCCTTCTCTCCCTCCCTCCTCCTCTTCACCTATCCCATATCATTACACCTTTTCTTATCTTTGCACCTCTCTCTCTCTCTCTCTCTCTCTCTCTCTCCTCCCAGCACCCGTTGCCCCCCACTGCCCCCTGAGCCGTGCACACTGTGACCTTGTGCTCTCAGACGCCAGTAATGACCAGTCTAATGCTCGCCACGCTCCTACTCCACACACACACACACATACACACATACTGTATGTTGCATGCACACATATCATACATACACATGAGGCGTTTAACTCTCTCTGTACATTGGTAACACATATGTGTTGCACTCACACATACAATACAAACACATGACTTTCATCCCACATAAATATTACACGCATATGCCCCACACATATGCTCCACACATATGCTACACACACATATACTACACATATATGTTCCACACTTACATGCTCCACATACATAAAGTACACACACACACACACACAAACACACACACATATGATGATTGCCTGAGACGTCAACACTCACTTGACTGTTCTTAATGGGTGTTCTGCCCCCCCCCCTCCTCCCTTAGTGGGTGAATTAG
>NW_024731696.1:25000-117500 GCF_018991925.1 Homarus americanus | reverse complement strand
ATAGCACTAATACACCCTTGGTACTAATAGCTTCCAGTCGTATAAAAGTCTCCTATTACTAATAGGCCCAAATCTTAAAGGAGCCCCAGTCCTAATTGGCTCTCAGTTTTAATAGCTTCTAGGTGTTATACGACCTTAGTTCTAATAGGCACTCAGTCCTAATAGACACTAAGTTCTAATAGAAGACAGTCTTAATGAGAGAGAGAGAGAGAATAACCTTGCAAGTCAGAACACGTATTTCTCAGATTCTCAAAAGGCCGCTACTCATATGTTACACCTTACACCTGACGAGAAGAGACACCTTAATTGGCTCACCCAAGTTACGACACGAAGAATGACAGGTGAAATGGCATCAAAATTGACCCTGAGACTCGACCGTAAGTAAGTGCGCTAGATTAGGTTGGGTTGGGTTGGGTTGGGTTAAGATAGACAGGGTTACTTTAGATTAGATTAAACCAACTTAGATTAGGTTAGGTTAGGTTAGGTTAGGTTAGGTTAGGTTAAACAAGACAAGTTATCTTTCAATACCTAGAAATAAAAAATGATTAACTTACAAATTGTGGAGAATCCGACCCCGGGGTGTGAGATGGGCTCATCCTGTGGTGACCCTGACGAGGTATCATCCTAGGGAGGGAAAAATGTGAGTTATGAGCAGTTCTTTGGATCCTCCCTATTGGGTTTCTGGGAAGTGAAGGGGTTGAAGGAGTGGATGACGGAGTGGGTGAAGGAGTGGATGACGGAGTGGGTGAAAGAGTGGGTGAAGGAGTGGGTGAGGGAGTGGGAGGGAAATGTTGGGTGTGATGGTAGGTTTAAGTTAGGAGTGGAAGGGATTAAGAGAGTGTGTGTGTGTGTGTGTGTGTGTGTGTGTGTGTGTGTGTGTGTGTGTGTGTGTGTGTGTGTGTGTGTGTGTGTGTGTGACCTCTAGATCGTGAGCCACATCCTTATTAGCTGTAGTAACCAGGATTTCTCCCTGTCTGTCTGTTCGTATTATGTTTGTTTTTATCACCGTCTCTTCCTCTTCTCCTACATTAACTTCTTTCTCTCTTCCTATTATTCAGTTTTCAATCTTTTCTTCCTTCTACTTCCGCGTTCCTTCTTTTTTTTCTCAGTCACAAAATCAATCGTTCTTTTCTCCTACTTCCTTGTTCAATTATCTTTCTCAATAATAACATCAAATTTTCCTCCTTCTCCCATCTTCTCTTTCTATTTCAGTCCCACTATCTCACTCTCTGGTCAGTCTATATCTCTCTCTAATTCACCGTCCGTCTGTCTCTCTCCTTCTCTCTCTTTCTCTCTGTCTCTCTCTCTCCCTTCCTCAAAAACACCACCTCACGACCCATGACACCTCCCCTCCTCCTCCCCCTTAGTAAATCAACAACATACCCACTTATAATTCTCGTCTCGGTCATTATAAACCAAAAAATCGGAAGGCCAGCGAAATTGTACCGAGGATTAGGATGCCATAAATTCCAATTACGGTAATAAAATATATGCAAGCCCAGCATAGCGGCCCCATTAATGCTCACACGATAATTTACTGCCCGGCTCCCAGAAATCGTCACGTCATCCGTGGCCGTCTCGGGGTGCGACAAAAATAGTGGTAAATCGCGTTTTCTTTAGTTACCCCTCCTCAGTCTCGTTCCTCTAGTACTAGGAAATATTACGCCTGATTTAAAGTTATTGGAGATCATCTGTGAACTGAAGAATGATATACTTATGATACTAACTAACTTATTTATATAACTGTATCTTTTTTTTGTATTTATGGGGAAGCTGACAAGTCTTACGTGACATTACAGTATTATAAACAAAGTTACAGCGGGTTTGTATTGTTATAGCAGCCATTGACAAACTTTCACTTCAAGTTAAAAGAGGTTTCAGAATTAATAAGCTGCGGTGTCTTAAGTCAGCCAAGACCATCGTTAAGGTCTATGAATATCACCCTTGAGGACGATGAGAAGTTCAGTTCCTACAGTTGTTTACACTTTAGACTTAAACGAATTACTTGGAAAATTGATCGTAGGTAAAATTTGCAAATAAAAGTTTAAGTGTTTTTCTGAGCTTGGAGGTCAACTGAGTACTAGTCGCGATAAACCTAACCTAACCTAACTCAACATCACCTAATCTAATCTAATCAAACACAACCTAACCTAACCTAACCCAACCTAAACTAAAATAACTTAATCTAATTTAACCTAACTTAACCTACAACATCTGATCTAAACTAACCTAACCTAACCTAACCCCACCGAACTATTATAATTCGAGACTATAAAGACTGGGGCCCATTAGAACTTGGACCCCATCCCAATGATTAGCTCAGGGGCCTATTCAGTACCGGGGGTCCACTTGTCCATCTATCTTCCTGAACTTTCTAGAAATCGTAATGAGGAGTTTTATTCATGACGACCAGAGAGAGAGAGAGAGAGAGAGAGAGAGATCGACCAACAGATACAATTTGCTAATTTAGAAGCTAAGGTCAAGCAAGGCAAGACCACGTGAATGATAGATTGATTAAAGGTTGACGCTAACAGCCAATTAGACCCGTGGCACGTTGTCTTAACCACCCCAGTATGGTAATGACTTGGCGGCGAGTACGATGATTTCTTTTCTTTCTTTTCTTTTGAGTACGATAACTTTGCCCTTGAGTACGATGATCAACTTTTGGAATACGATCATTCTACCCCTGAGTACGATGACTTAACCCTTGAGTACTATAACCTTCACCCTTAAGTACGATGACTTTAACCTTGAATACGATTATTTTAACCTTCAGTCCGATTACTTTACCCTTCAATGTGATTGCTTAACCCTTGAGTACGATTACTTTAACCCTTGAGTAGGATTAATTTAACCTTGAGTACGTGAGCCCTGAATACAAGTGCGGGTATAATCATAGCAATGTGGAGTCAGTATTGATTTTTACACTTAACCCGTCACTGACTTTGTTGAGAGAGAGAGAGAGAGAGTAACACACACACACACACACACACACACACACACACACACACAGGATCATTACACGTTCTACTCTCGTATAGCTCCAAACACCTATAAATCATCATCTAGTCATTTGCCGGTGATTGTGTAGTTCGTCTTTAATTATGACAGGTTGCTGGTAGGTATGATACAACGAGGTTATTTAGTCTACATAATGAGGTCAACTACCCCTAATGATCACACCGAAATCATAATTAAAAACTTAGGTCAATTAGCTTAATTTTTTTTCGTATTTTTAATAATAATAATAATAATAATAATAATAATAATAATAATAATAATAATAATAATAATAATAATGATAATTGCTTAACCATATCTTAAAAAGTAAAGGAGTTATGATCAAAGCAAAATAAAAGTGAGGAAGAAGAAGAAGAAGAAGAAGAAGAAGAAGAAGAAGAAGAAGAAGAAGGGAAAAAATATGCCTATCTTAATAATTAGTGATTACCGCAATTATGATAATACTAATGTTCCGGTTGATGTTGGTAGTAATGGTGGTTATGATGGTAGTGGTGGTGATGGTAGGATTGGTGGTGGTGGTAGTAGCAATGGTGGTGGTGGTGGTGGTGATGATGGTAATAGTTGTAGTATTAGTGGCGGTGGTAGTAATGGTGGTAGCCATGGTGGTAGTGGTGGTAGTAGTGGTGGTAATGGTGGCGGAAAGACTTGCTTGGGGTCAGCGTCTGGTGTAGCGCTGCAGTCAACGGGGCCACACTGGGGCCACTCATGGGGCATTGGTGGGGGGCCACAGTGGGACTTGTTACGGGGCCACTTATGGGGCTGGTGGGGCCACAGTGGGGTATATTACGTGGCCACAGCGGGGCATACAGAGGGGCGGTGGGTCACGGGACTTCCCCGACCACCGCCCGTGCCAAAAAGGGCTGGCGGGGTGAGGGGGAAGGTGAGGTGACGGGGGTGAGGCAGGAGGGGGCTGAGGGGGCGGGGAGGCAGGGTTTGGCACATCCCCGCTAGCTCTTTTTCTTACGGGTTTGTTTACGTTTCTTATACACACAGGCGGGGAGTGGCGGTGACGATGGCGGCTAGAGGCGGGGAGGGATGTTGGCGGCGGTGGCGGCAAAGAGTATATCAGTGGGTAGAGGCGGTGGCGGTGGCGGCTTCGGAGTGTAAAAGCAACAGGAAGATGGCGGCTATAGTAGTGGCGGTGGCGGCCAACCTTCAGATACATGGACTCAGAAACGTACTAATATACCCCCTCTCGTACTCACAACCCAAACAGTACTCAACTACGGCCTGTACACACACTCTCATTACTAATTAACTCACTCGTTGTTGGGTGTTGGGTGTCGTAGTTTTGACCGTCTGTTGTTAGAGAGTTAAACCCTGAGTGTAAGCCAATTATGAGAGTCACTTAAGGAGGTTTAATGCTGGGTGTTTTTAGGGGCCGTGTGTGTGTGTGTGTGTGTGTGTGTGTCTAAAGAAAACATTTATAGTCCACATACACACACACACACATACACGGTCCTAAAAACAACTGTGAACACCCTTAATGTATCGCTACAAAATACACTGCACCAAACGTATCGCTATAACGTATCACTATATCGCTATAACAAGCTAGGGGAGGGGAGGGGAGGGGGGGTGTAAGGCACGTCATGGGTCGGCAACCTGTTGACTGATTAAGACTCGCTAACTAACACTCGCTAGGGGAGGTGTTGGCAGGTGTTTGATGAACCCTGAGGTGATATAAACACACAATTTCCAAAAGATACAATATGATGTTTTTATCGGTCGATAGCATTCCTGTGGTGTGCTATATATAGAATGGTTTAAACTAGCTGAAATTCGAGACAATCTGAAGAGTGTAATGTTATTGGAGGATGGTGACAGCTTGAGAGAAAGAAGTCAAATTATTACGTGTCTTTAAAGTAAGGTAGAGACAAGTATATTGACTGTTGTTGTGAGTAGTGAAGACAATGCATTTGCTGTCTCTCTCTCTCTCCGCCCGACTGACTTAAGCTACAGGTCTGTTCCCGCTCTGATCGTACGTCTGTCTTTCATGCACAACAAAGAACACTCAATCGTCTCTCTGCTCAGCATGGCGCGGCAGGGTAAGTTGTCGTACTGCAGCGAGTAATCCCAAAACTCCCTACCATTTTGTGCATATTTAAGGGATTAATAGGACCCGAGGCTCTGTGCTCACCAGGCCACAACATCACCCCACCGAAACAGACACAAATAATCCCACCTCAAGAACAAAGAACCGAGGGGAAGGGAGGAGATGTGGGGGTGGTGGTGGACATAGGGGCCGGTGGGGTGATGAGGAGGGTGTAGGAAGGGTGTACGGGGGTGAACCTAGCCAAGCCTTCCAAGAATGATCGACATCACAAATATGACCGTAAAATTCCGCGAATGTTGGGGCGTTTTTGTCAGAACTCCCGGGAAAATGTTATAATAGGAGGGCGGAGAACATTGCTTAAGTAACTCTGAGCAGGACATAGCCGTAGATGAGGGCCTCAGCGGGTCCAGGGAGTGTGACCCCTTGTCCGTGTCACGTTAAAATAAGCGGCGTTATTTTTGGTATGTAAGGAATCGACTTGAGCAATGTTGGCCTCGGTTGGTGTGTTCGTGGTGCGTGTGTGTGTGTGTGTGTGTGTGTACCCGTGAGACTGTATGTGTTTATGTGTATATTTGAGGGTCTGTGCTTGGATACACAGGTTGACCATTGCACGCACACACACACACACACACACACACACGCACACACGTCACCTCATCCTCATGTATATTCCAACTAAATCTATCGCCTTAGCTGTGCTTGGAGTCACTGCTGGTCGAGACTGTGTTGCTGCTGCGGGTAAAACGAGCAGGTAATTGCTGTAGTTATCAGGCAGGTGATGAGTGGGGGAGGGTAACCACTGGCCTCCCTCCACCCTCTGACATCTGTTGTTCCCTCCCTTGTGTGTGTGTGTGTGTGAGACCCCCTGCATGTACTACTCAATGTGTGTGTGTGTGTGTGTGTGTGTGTGTATACGTCAATATTGTCTTAGCTACGAGGCGTATATCAGCATGGAAGCGTATGTGTTCATGACGCGTTTTGTCTCCTCCTGCTGCAGTGTGCATGACGGAGCTCTGGGAGTCAATTCTTAGAAAGGTTAAACAAGCCCCCAGCAGTGTCAGGTTCTTAACGAAGAAAATAAGTATTATCTCTTAAAAAAAATACGAGTTGAACGTGGTTTATAACAGTTCTATAACACCCAGACTCTGTTCTTGGCGTCCCTAGAACAAATATTAGTTCTATCACACCACAAGAACAGACTGGTATACTCAACAGAAGGTGAACATTAAGTAGCACAGTGTATCTCTATTAGACAAGGACAGACCATCGCTTGGGGGTATTTATTAAACACCCAGACTTGTTTTACAGACGTTCCTAGAACAACAACAGCACACACGTGTTCTCTCTCAGCGGGAGAACAGATTACCAACACGAGCCTCCATCAACAAGAAACAACTGGCATCAAAAAGAACAAACCATTATTTCATTTAAACCAAGATCAGAACATGGTTTATGGGTGTTCTTTAGCATCTACACTGTGTTCCTGACGTCGCTAAAATATATATGTGTTCTATCTCAGCAGGAGAACAGATGAACACTATAAGTATCGACACTATCAGATACACAATAAAGACAAGCAGTGTATCGTAGACCATGACAGAACACGTCTTATACATGTTCATCAGCATCCTGAGTGTTCACAACAACGATAGAACAGCACAACCGTGTTCTATCACAGCAGGAGAACAAGAGAACGTTCACTGGTGCCCTAAGTAGTGATCGCGTCCCCTCCCCCCCACACACAAACCCCCCTACCCCACACAAAACCCCCCTCTCCCACACAGAAAACCCCCTCCCTCCCTCCCCCACAGAACCCCCCACCCACACAAAACCCCCTCCACACAGAGGTCCCTCCTCCCTCCCCACAGAACCCCCCACACACAACCCCCACCCATTACCACACCTCCCTCCCCACAGAAACCACTTACCCCATCTTGTGCGTATAGTGACTGCCCTTGTTTGACGTTTATATATCGCCACCCATGAGCGGCACGACCATAGAAGGTGCTTAGTCGTAAATAATACCACTCAAGGCCCACCCAGCTGACTCCACTGAACACGGAGAGGGAAGGGGTAGGAGATGAAGGAGAGGGGATGTGAGAGGGGAGGAAAAAGGGTGTGAGAGGGGGGAGGATAGGGGTGTGAGGGGAGGATAGGTGGGGAGAGAGGGGAAGGATAGGTGGTGAGAGAGGGGAGGATAGGGGGTGTGAGAGAGGAGGAAAAGGGGTGAGAGAGGGAGGGGAATAGGGTGGAGGAAGGAAATAGGTAGAGAGGGGTGGAGGAAAAGAGGGTGAGAGAGGGAGGAAAAGGGGATGTGAGAGGGGAGGGAAAGAGGGTGAGAGAGGGAGGAATAGGTGGAGAGGGAAGGAAATAAGTAGAGAGGGGAGGAAAAGAGGTGAGAGAGGGGAGGAAAAGAGGTGTGAGAGGGGATGAATAAGGTTGGCAGAAATGGAGAAGTAATAAGAAAAGAAGGAAGGTGTAAGGAGACACATTGAGAGGGAGAAGGAGCTGAGGGAGAGGGAATGAGAGGGAGGGAGAGGGAGGAGAGACGATAGCGTGTATATTAATACTGTGAGAGGGGCACCCGGCCAGCAAACTTGCTCACACGTACACAGTGGCTGGCCCTAAGGAGGAGGAAGAGGAGGAGGAGGGAAAGGAGGAGGAGGAGGAGAAGAAGGATGAAGAGGAAATTAAAGAAATGGAAAGAGGAAAGAAGAATATGCGAAAGGAAGAAGAAGAAGAAGAAGAAGAAGAAGAAGAAGAAGAAGAAGAAGGAAGAGTTAATCACTAATCAACACAGCAGCAATATGTTTCTCAAGTGTGAGTGTGTGTGTGTGTGTGTGTGTGTGTGTGTGTGTGTGTGTAAAAGCATTGATTACAAGACACACGCCTGGTGGACGCTCCTTCACATACTGTATAATTTCTATCTTGTCCTTCTTCTTTCTTCTTCTTCTTCTCTATGCCATGTTTCACCACATGGTAACTACTTTTTTTTTAGTTTAACAAATTTATTGGCAAAGCTTGTAGTACAGTTTGTCTATTCTGAGTAATTCAGTCAGGTCTTGACACTGAGGGTGGTATCACTTCTCACTGCCACGCAGGACAGAGGTTCATACACAAAGAAATACATCATATTCATTAACAGCTATAAATGTATAGAGGTCAGATTCATATGGGTAATGTCACTGTTCACTGCCATGCAGGACAGAGCTTGCATGAGAGAGAGAGGAGAGAGAGAGAGAGAGAGAGAGAGAGAGAGAGAGAGAGAGAGAGAGAGAGAGAGAGAGAGAGAGATATGGGGGTGAATTACACATCATATCCACATACCTTACTACAAACTTACTGCACAAGGGGTTATAATTCCCCCCCCCACACACACACCCTCGGCAGGTAAATAGCCCAATTGGGTAGGTGACGTCACGCAGGTTGGCTCTCCTCCTCCCAGAATAACATAAGGCAGGCACAAGGTCGAGCATTTTTTCCCACTGGGGTGAACCAAGGCTAAACCTATCCTCCCCTACTGACCTCCACCTTCCCTCCCTCACTACCCTCCCTCCTACCTTCCTAACCCTACCCCTGATACCCTCCTTTCTATCCCTCCCCTCCCCGCAATACCCTTTTTTTTCCCCTTCCCCACTTTTTTCCTTCCCTCTATCCTCCCCCCTCAATATCTTCCTTCCCTCCCTAACTAGCCGCTCTCCGTGATCATGTTGTGTCTGTCTGTGTATATCTGTCTGTCGTATACTGTCGATATGAATGAATGACTCCCAATTAACCTATACTTGTTCTTATAGATAAACCCCATAAGACAATGATTACCTAAAATTTACCTGGTGTTAATCCCAATGGTTTATCTTAAGGGTAACTAATGCGTCACTCGAGAGTAACTAATGTGTCACTCACGAGTAAACAATGTGTCACTCAGGAATAAACTATGTGTCATTCGGGAGTAACCAGTGTCACTCACACTTGCCGGCACCACAAGACATTTCCCTCACTCATTCTTAGCAGGCAAGTCTATTCTTGATTGTGAGGGGGAGGGGGGGAGGAAGGGAGGAGTTGTGGGGAGAGGGCACCATTATGAGGGGGGTAAGACGGATGACGGGGAAGTGGGGAGGGGGGGGTGATGGCAGAGGAATCGAAGGGGGGGTGGAAGAGAGGAAGGAAGGGGAGAGGAGGAGGGATGGTTGAGGAAGAATGAGGGGAAGTGGAAGAGGGGGGAGGAGGGAGGGGGGGAAAGGGGGACCAAGAGAGGGAAAGGATGTAACTGCTTGATGCCCAGCCAAAGTGTGTGTGTGTGTGTGTGTGTGTGTGTGTAGAGGAGGGGTAAGGGAGGGCGTGATGGAGGAGGTGAAGAGGAGGGTAGGGATAGGCAGGGGGGAAGAGGGAGGAGAAAGAGGAGACACAAAGAGGAGGAGGATTGCAGGGGCAGACTGGGGAGAGAGGGGAGGAGAGGGGAGACAAGTTGGGGAGTCTTACAGGTTCGCGGGAGGCATAGGAGTAAGAGAAGGACAGAAGTGAGTAAAAGAAGGAGAGATAAAGGGAAGAGAATGTAGGGGAGAGAGGAAGGGGTGAAAGGCAAGAGCAGGGGAGAGAATGAATGAGGGGAGGAAGGGACATTGGTGGGGGGAGGGGAGGAAGGAGGGAGGGGATGAAGGGAAAAGTGGAGGGGAGGGAGGGGAGGTACTTGAAGGAGACTATGAAGGGAACCACAGATGGAAGGAGGGGGAAGCGAGGAGGGGGAGGGGAGGGAACAGCTTGATGTAGCCAAAGTAGAGATGTTTTGGCAGGTGGGTGTGGCTTTGGGGGGGGGGCTGGATAGGGAGGGGGGTAGATATTACGAAAGGGGAGAGGGGGGGGGGTAGGTGGGTGAGGCAATGGGAGGAGCAGGGGGGCAGGTAGAACAGGGGAGAGGGGAAGGTGTAGGAACAAGGAGAGGGGGGAAGGTGTAGGGAACAAGGGAGAGGGGCAGGTGTAGGAACAAGGGAGAGGGGGAAGGTGTAGGAACAAGGGAAAGGGGGAAAGGGGGAAAGGGAGGAGGTAGGGGCAAGTGGAAGGGGTAGCAGGGGTATAGTTGGCATTAAATCACATTGTCAACATCATATACATAATTACTTACACCAATTCTCTTTTATTTACAGTTTTGTATCTAATTACTCATACTTATCACCATTACTAAGTTCTGTATTTATTGAGTATTTTGTCTTATTCTTATTAAAATTATTTCTTTATTCATTTATTAGTTTTCGTCTCATTTACTTACCATTTTGTGTCCCTTTTTTATTAACATTTATCATTTTCTTTATTACTGACTAATTGTTTTTCGTCCTGTTATTATTATTATTATTATTATTATTATTATTATTATTATTATTATTATTATTATTATTATTATTATTATTATTATTACATTAACAGGACCACAGACCTTTTACCCACGCTGGCCAAAGATAGATAGATAGATAGACAGATAGATAGACAGATAGATAGATAGATAGTGCAGCCAGGTATACAAACAAAGGTACTACACAGGAAGCCGCTCCAAACAAGGACTGCCACAAGACAGCCGTTAAACGCAATAGAGATTCTGTACGGTGTTCGAGCCACTTCCGCCGCCGTGTGTCGCTGCTCACAGGTAATTCTCATGTCTTCTTGCGTCTCCAGGAATGGGGAAAAGTACCTGACTCAGTAACGGCCTTAAGATAGATTGATTGATATTTCTTTAGTGAAGCTGTTATGTAGTATTGTCTTTGTATATTGTTTGTAAATATGTAATTTCTAATTTATAAGTAGTACATCTATCTATCTATCTATCTATCAACAAGTACACAGGCAGTGCAGGTAAACAAATAATTGTAAACATGATGTCGATTGAACCAAAGATAAAAAAAATGTTGTTTAAAACATGACAAAACTAAAATTATAAGCAAACCCAAACCTCACGATGAAATTGGGGAAAATTTAACCTAATAACCCAATTCAACAGCCCGGCTAGCTCAGTCGGTAGAGCACGAGACTCTTAATCTCGGGGTCGTGGGTTCGAGCCCCACGTTGGGCGAGACGTTTTTATTTCACTATTTCTTGTATCTAGTTGTCTACCAGGATGCTTATGATAAATTAAAGTTAATTTTACATGTGTTATCTTAGATCTGAGGACTCGACGGAATGCAAAGCTTTGGAAGGGTAGGTCAGGTCAGGTTAGGTTAGGTTAGGTTAGGTTAGGTCAGGAAAGGTGTGGGAGTTGATAGTGTACCGTAAAAGTAAGTGAAGATACAATATACGAGATGTTACATTACATTACAACTATACTATCCAGCGAATACCTTAATCAATAAAGTGTCTGAAGAATGAAAATCACCATAGGTCACCCTGATCACCAAGAGTGCACCAGATGGGTAGTAAGTGAGCACTTCTTTGGCAGCAGTGAGCAACGAATAAAATAACGGAGATAAGTCAACCAACCAAACTCACTCCTCCTATCAGACAACACCGGGGAGAGAATATCTAACCGTATCAAGGAGCCGATCAGTGGCGGAGAGGATGAAATAAAAGTAAGGCTCAAGAACGTTGAAGTTATTATGTGATTACTGGACTTCAACAACTAAAGTATTTAAGCGCGTAACAAAATTATTAATTACAATGAAAAAATATATGAGAAACAGAACTCACCATAGACTCGCGTAATATGAGACATAGAGCAGACACAAACTATTAATAAACACACCCTACTACTGCTGTCTACCGTTTCTCAATTCTCAATGTATTGTAACTAGATTTCACAGTTTCTTTACGTATATATTTTCAAATATATAATGATTGTTGTATAATTCTTTATCCTTACCAAGAATTATATGAATTTTAGGCAAGGATTCAGGTTACTTCTATTATCTGAAAGTATTGAGTTACCCACAATCATGCTTTATAACAACACCGTAAAAGAAAACGGTCTATGATAAACTAGCTCACTCTATTTACTTTCCTACACGTAATACTTAACTCTTTATTTATATATCATTTCACCTCTTATCAGCTTACTTTCATAACAATAGACGCTATCATATTGGATTTCCTAACCAACAAATGTGCCTTGAATTTTGAACACTCCAAAAAATATTGTAACATATCTGAGATTATCACTTGAAATACTTGCTAATTTTTTCATATTTTGCAACAGTGTTTAAGTGTAAATTTCACTGTCTAAATTCAATTGAAACCCTCACCATAATAAAACAATATTATAAGTCAAATAAAAAATTAACACAAACGCAGCTAAACCTCATTCAACAATAAGCAAAATTTCGATCAATAAATAACACCTATTATAATATTTTGTCTAGATTGATTGATTGAGAATTCATATAAAACAAACAACACATAACGTAATCAACATCATAAAGTCAACAAGATACAATGTAAATAACATATAAAGTAAACAATATATAAAGTAAATATCATAAAGTAAACAATATTTAAATTAACAGCATATCATAAAGTAAACAACATATCTAGTAAGAACACACTTTAATGCGGTCTTAATCCCACTCATTTGATAGCCTACAGTACCACGTAATTTAGGATGAAGGAAGGACACTCATAAAGATTATTTTTTTAAAAGTTGGTCTTGTATACAATTGGTCGTATTGTGGTTTAAAAAAAAAACATTCAGTTTACGTCTCTGAAATAAATAACTCAGTTTTATCACGATGTTACTACTTACTGAAATATTTCACAAACAAGCGGTGATACTGAATGTTTCAACAGGTGCATAAATCATAAATTTAGGGTAATTGCAGTGTCCTAAGTCAACTTTAACAACAGCCTTTAAGCGCATAGTTTAGGTTAGAAAATACCCATAGCCTATTCAAGAAAGATTTAAATAACAAAAGAAACATATCTCTGTTCTCCAATTGTACATCATCAAAATTTATGTCAATTGAATTATAAAGACTCCGGAGAGTTTTAAAATACTTACAGAGATTTAACTTTTACTTCTTATCCCATACATTGAGATATTCAAAGTGCTCACAGCAGTCACTTCCGTTCTTTAACATTGGTGAAGTAGCCTCGTACTTAATAATCACGGAGCTAAGAATATCTATGAAACACTGTGCTATTTGCTCTAACTTGTCTAAATATTTCCGTTTGTATTTTATTTCATGCTGATAATAGCTGTCGGCACTCTATCTTCTTTACATTAATTCCAGGACGTAAATAATACCCATTAAGTCAACGCTTAAAACTCATCCTATTTCAGTGGAACTAAAGATTTGGAACAGTGTAAAGTATTAGCAAACCTAAATGGCTTATGGGGCAATGTGTCAGTGACTTTTAGGTCATAAACATGATTTAAAACCCTATTCAGATTGATTAAGAACATTGTATGTCATTATAGTCATGTTAGGTTTATTATTCTACAAATGAAATAAATTGTATCTCTATTATTACTAATAATAGAGATACAATTTTCACTAACCATTCTAGAGGAAAGTCCATTAAAGTGTCATGGCCGGAGATTATATAATGGTTTCACCGATTTTCCTTCCAGTAATTAATTTCCAATATTTTCCACGTCACACTAACACCTTTTTCATCATTTTCTTGCATAAAATTTCTAAAGATTGTCAATTTTCTGAGCACGTCAGTCTTTCCACGTCCGTCAATTGTTAACAACCAAATCAGATGTATTTAAGAATATCAACATCAATAATAAATACACTTAAGTAATTTATTAAAAATGTGATACTGAATACTTTTAAAATGAAATGGTCAAGGAAAAACGACACTGACTAACTGAATGAAGCGTCAGTAACTTTAATAACTACTAGGCCTGTAGTTTAAAGAGACAAATAAATCAACTTTAACTGATTTTATTACCTATAGGCCTATGTAATTTATTCATTACGTATTTTTACTTTCTCGTTATAAATTCAAAATGAGAACAGTTTTATGTTAAATAATTCGCAGTTCGTGAATATATAGGTTTAATTGTGAATTTATTTATAATTTTTAGTTTAAATAGAATAACTTACCTTTGTAGTTGCGGAGTTAAATGGCTGCCGACGTATATTCAGTTTTTATAAGAAATCATTGTATATTCGACGACCACCACCATAAACCTCTTCAAATCCGATACTTGGGTTGTTGTAATATCTTAGAGTGTATAATTCAAGAATAATGGATTCACTTTCCCAACAGATCAATTATAAGTTAATAATTGTCTGGCGTCACTACTTAACTTTCCCGCTCCTCACTGCGCATGCGTAGAAGATGACGTCAGTGTTTTTAGAGAGGAGTAACACGTGTTCTTTTAAAGGCTAATATTTACATAAACAATAGCATTTAAAGGGTTAAACTAAAATGATAAACTAAAATATTACAAGCTTTATTGATTCATATTTTAAATATTTCACTACAGTAACTTACGAGTTATATAATCTACGATAAATACAAGATATATTTATATAAAAGAAGAAACCTTGCATCACTCAGCAATACATCTAATTAATGCTAGTAAATAACCACGAACTACCTCTAAGGTTCTTTTTTCTTGTATTTCTAATATAAATCCCTAAAAAAATATCTAAAATAACAATATTATAATATTATATATCACGTTAGGTTTCTTTGGTTAATATTATAAGAAACATAAACGTAGGGAGGGGGGGGGGTTCTGTCCGTGGTAAGTGTACAACATTAATCTCATCGTTCAACCCAAAACATTCTAATCTGTCAACAACTTGTGAATGTTGTGAGTAAGACGAGTTATCCTGTACCGAACCTTCTCCTTCTCATAAGAAGGACAAGAGGCATGGCGGGGTGGACGGGTAAACGTGTTAATGTGTCGTACTCTAGGCCAGAGGAGCCAGCCTTCCTCAAGAGGTTCAAGGAGCAGGTCGGCTACAAGGAGGACAATGGCTTACAGGAAAAGGTTATATACTCTAGATCTATAATTACCATATGATTATTTCCTTAAGGGTGCTTTAAGTAATAGTGGAGTAGATGGTTAAAACCTGAAAGTGTTTATATAGTTTGTTTATAGGTGAAATTAACTTTTTAGTCGATCCATGATTTTGGCAAGAATTAATATTATTTTATACTTAAATTTGGTGATTTTAAGGTTTTTAATACATGCAATAGAAATATCTCATCATTTTGAGTAACTTTTATTCAATACATTTCTGTCGCAAATGAATAATAATGAATCGAAAAGAACCTAACCTAACCTAACCTAACCTAACCTAACCTAACCTTACCTAATGTGGACGAACTAAAGAGTAATATTAATCCATTTATATTTTATACAGATGTTGTTTGGTTGATAATACTGTACAGTATAACTAATAAAAATGACACTACAACTTTTTACGGTAATGTCTAAAAACAGCTCTACCACCAGAAAGAGTTGTCTGATTTTGTTAATTGTTTTCCATAGATGTTTTTAAAAGAGGCGACATTAACTAGAACCTAATTGAACCTGACCTAACCAACCAAAGAAACCTACCTAACCGTACCTAACTTCCTGAAACCCCAGGCTCCCGTGTTATATTAAGCCGAAAGTACTTATTTTGATATCTCGTACCAATGAAAGCAACTTTGTTGGAGCATCATTGTGTAATATTACGTTTTTGGTGGACATGAGAGTACACTCGGACTGAGCGGGTCGGTTGTAAACAACCTGAGCAGTGTTAAAATAAGAACTGTTGGTACAGTATGTAATTTAATACTCTATGAGGATGCTCCAGGTTAATGAGCTTCCTAATGAAAATTCTCTATTTAAAATAAACTATTTCTTACCTTAAGAATAACCCAATTCAGGTGGAGGAAGAGCTCCGTTATTTTTTTCTTTGTCCCTTTTTTATTTCCGTAATTTTCTCGGAAATTTTCAGAATTACGCATTACAGTATTTTATCCCCGAAATTTGCTCCCAGATCCAGAAAAAAAAATTGAAGAGAGTTTCTGGAAGTTTTCTCAGAATTTTTCAGAAAATACAACCTGATTTAAACATTGGAATATACTCGTAGACAATGAAAAAAGAAAAAGTGATTTTCTGGAATTTTTTCGGAAAATTCTCCTGAATTTCTAACTCGGAAACTCGTCCACAAGCCCGTAATTGATAGAATTTTTCTGGAAAAGTATGCTGCTGCTTCTGCCTCCCTATGGCTCTGGCAAATGAGAACTATCACTAACTATGATTAATTTTAACAGAAAGGAACCACTGAGCATTGTTGAAAAATAAATTATTATGGTAAATACTAATGCTTAGGGGTTCTTGTGCGATGACATTAGGAGAAATTTAGATAACAATAGACCGTGTACAGTATATTTATTTCAATAACCATATGTACTGTATGTAGTAAAGTATGTATATATCTTTTCAGTTTGCGGTGATGCCAGCAGCCACAGATGAAGACCTCGAAGACCAAGATGATGATATGCCACAGGTATGCTAGTCAACAACCACAGCATCTTTTGTTGAATTTAATTGCAGGAAGAGGAGGGATATCAGGCCATTACTACTAACTGCTTCACTTGCTATGTTGCAGAGTGGTCAGAGCCAAGAGCAAGTACTGTACACATTTTCTCATTTATTTACAGTTGTCTATTCATTCATACTGATGTAAAGTTCCCAAACGTCATCACTCTATGCTTGGCTCTTCCATCATTCATTTACTCTTCTTCTTGATGTTCAACCTCAATCATTTCTAGTGCATTTATCTTCTTATCCTTCCTTCTTGGTGTTTCCATCTTCCTACCATTATTCACTTTTTTTACCAATCTTTCACTTTCTGTTTTCTTAGTACAGTTTGTCCATACCACCTTAGAAGACTCCAGTTAGCTTCTTTTTTTTTCAACATGTTTCACTTCAACTGGAATCAGGCCTTCCCCTCTCCCCCAGCACACACACATACAACAGAAAGAATTTATTATTGAAGAATTGCTTGTAAATTCTATGTTTTCCAAACAAATTATCTCTGTCTTATCAATATGTTTTCTCATTAATTATGATTTTACACAAATTGGTGAAACTCTCAACACTTTTGTGAGAGCAGGGTGTTAAATTTGGTAGATTTTTCATAATTAACTTTAGAGTGTTTTTTGCAGTCTAAATTTATTGTGTTAAGAAAATAATGCATATTGTTTAGCTACAAACAATAGTGCCCTAAATTTTCAGATACAATACAGTACTGTATTGTAATTAAAACTGGTAACTGTCTTTTCTTGCATATTTTCTGTAAAATGAAAATTGCTTGATGGACACACAATTTAGGTATGTTTGGCTTATATCTTATAAGTGTCATGTTTGATCAGGTAGTGAGTTTACGTTCAAATGACTTGACGCAAGAGGAGTGTGACAAGTTGCGAGCGGAAGGGAAGCTGGACGATCTCTTACGAGGGAACTGCGAGAAGGTCAACGTTTCCAAAGAGGAAGATGAAGGTTAGTTTATCAGTTATTAACTGGATAATAGTCAATATTTCCTGTGTTTTTTGTGGAGAAAGTTTTTAATTACATATACATATTATGGTCACAGGCCATTGGTGAGTGAGCCACTGTTCATTTAGGTTTATCTGGAGCTTAATGAGATATCTATTCATGTTATGGCTGCCTCTAATGGCTGATGAGTCACTGGAGTGTGTTGAAACATAAATGGATCTCAACACCTTTATGGAAGCTCACCATTATTATGTGGTTGGCAACACGTGTCAGCCGAGACTTACTCCTTTTAGTCTCGAATGTACTTTCACTAAGAGTTTTTTTACTGGTCATTCTTCAGTTTGTCTTTTGTTTATTTCTGTTGTGTATTTAATATTTCCTCTGATAATATATTGTAGTATTATGTATCAGTATACTGTACTGTACTATAATACCCTGTAAACTACAGTACATGTCAAGTTTAGTTTTAAGGATGTTAGTGCCCATGACTTTATGTTGATGCTTATGGTTTAGCCTGAAATTATTGAAAGTTATGAATCTTAATCTTTGTGGGTTAGTATTTAAAACCTAATGCTTGGCTTCTGTGTGTTAATTACTATCTGGCATAGTTTACATTCATCAGAAGATGCAAATGAATGAACTATGTAATTCCCTCAAGGAAGGTCATATTGCAAGTGAAAACATACGACAAAATTTTTGTCAATGAAAACTATTGAAAAAAATGAGGAGTGTGCCCTTAGTGACCTCCTTCAAGATAGATTACCTGGGAAAATCAGTCAACCCAGTTGGTGTCACTGAATGACCCAATGCAGTATAGGCCAGCCGTCAGACTCCAAGATAGTTCCTCCTATGTCCTCATACAGAACACAGAAGACATACAGTATTACATGTAGACTCAACTACCTCTATGGAGGGACATGGAGCATATCCTCATCTAACTTCTGAAATGAAACTTTTATGAAATTCCACATCAGACTGCACCAGCTTCCTCTTATGATCCTTAGACCAGCTACCTACATCTGGAATAGGAAGTGCTAATATGTGATTGGTTGAATTATATAAAGTGAGGTCGAGGATTCCCCTTGATGTTGTTCGGTCTGGTATACCAACATGCTGGCTAACCTCAAACTTGGTCATTAGACATTTGTAAACATTCTTACAAGTTCATAAAGAATTATCGATATTATAACTAATACTGTGGCTCAGGAATGCAGTTAGATCAAATCCTGTACTAAGTGTTTTAATGGATGAGGTATTATATTTAACTCCCAACAAGAACTGGAGTTGATCTGAGAGGTAACTGTTCAGGCTGTATTGGAGGCGTGAGCTAAGGGTGACAATAACTGGTAAAAAAAGTAGGCAGGGTAATGACTCGGGTAATCCTCTTTTATATACTGTACTGTATCTCTCTCCAATAAACCATTACACTACTGATCATGCTATAAAAAGTTTGAAATTCTTGCAATATTTTGTCTAGACAATTAGGTGACACTTGTTTTTATAAATGTGTTGTGTCATCTTTTACAATTGCCTTTTATTTTTATCATGCTATCCCTTATTTCCCACCTTTAAGATTTGTCTACCTCATGATTTATTCCTTCTATACGTGGAAAAAAAATAGAGTTAATACTGTAGATTGATATAGTTTATTAGGGCCTCATACTGTAGATGCAGGAACCATATACTGTACTGTAGCAATCACCATGTCCCCTCGTCTGTCAACCAACAGTTCATTGTCTGCTTTGTATTTTTGAAAGCAGTTATGGTATTGCACAGAAACTTGCTATGCTTATATAACTCCTTCCGTAGATATGTTATGTACATTACAGAATTCATGGCCAGGTTCTTAATGGTAGAGTTAGGTTAAAGGAAATTTTTCTGTATTTAGCTACGCCTCGTATGGGAATTTTTGTGATGTGTCATGTCTAGTTTTCTTATGTAAATACTTCACAGAAAAGAAATTAGGTAATTATAATGTGATTAGGAAAGAAATTAGAGATTAAATTAGAAGAAAACTGTGGGTGTTCTTTAGCAGTATTAATGACAGAAGCAGCAAGTCTAATGGAATAAAATTAGTCCATTAGAGAAGAAATGAACTTTGAAATTGTAGAGAAGTTAGATAACAGTGTGGTTCTACCTTAACCACTGTTTGGAGATGCAGATACAGTATAGGCATAAAACCTTTGTCCAGTACCTACCTAAGTAAGTAAATTCTATACTTTTTATATAAGTTGAAGATTTATGGAAATGTGTATGTTTGTGTATGTGGTATATTGTATGTGTTTCTGCATGATGTTTTAGCCTTTTTTTGTCTCTTTGTATGTTAGTTGAGGATATATGGAAGTATGAATGTGTGCTTGTGTACAATGTGTGTGTCCACTTGATATTTCACCCTTTTCCTGTTCTTTTGCCTCTCCACTACTGTTTCTGCCCCTGTTTCTTAATTTCTTAATCCACCTTACACAAAATTGGGAGAGAATTAAAGATAAAAGAGAGATAGAATTTGTATTTGACCGATGACTTAACAGCTACAGAGTGATGTTGGTAAAAGGAAACGAATAATTTTTGGGTCAACAGTACTTATTTGAGAACTTCTTAATAGTTAACATTAATAGGTATTTATATGAGTACAAGAGTGTCCATGTATGCTTCTCTGCTAGTTTGTATAAAAAAATATATTCGCAAATGGTATCGCAAAGTGCAAGGTTGGAATGTCTTGCCCGTGCAAGTTCAAGATACGAAAAAGAATGTGTGGATATTTTTGCTTGTTGTCTTATCACTTTCTTGTTACTGTATTTTCTACACCTGTTTTATATTCTTCCCTTTATTATTTTCTCTTTTATTTGACATTTGTGTGTGTCTTGATCTAGAAATACGTAGGATCTATTATTATTTATATAGTGGTTATACTACTTAATTTATACAAGCTTGTTCATTGCAGAGCCGCCTCCTGATGGCAGAATCTTGTTCCGTAAGCCAACAAAACGTAGCGGAGAAGACAAAGATGGAAAAACAGACCCCAAGAAGTTGAAAGGAGATGAAAAAGAAAAGAAATCTAAAAAGGACAAGAAGAAAGATTTACAGAAAAAGAAACTTTTATCATTTAATGAAGATGAGGAAGAGGAGGAGAATTGATTGTATATTTGTTTGATTTTCTGTTTTATAATAAAATTATCTTATTTGTATTTGTTTTTGTTATCACAGCTGGTATATAATCCTTGTACTGTCAGTGGCCTAGTACTCTTTTATTTTATCTTGTACGGGTGTATATTATTTCTTTCTTTTCCCAAATGTAAGTCTTGTGCCTCTATGATACCTGTCCAGGGGAGCAGGCATCAGGAACACAGTACTGTATATATAATTACTACATTTGTTATTTTCAACATTCAGAATGGGATGATATGTGGAACAGTTATCCTTAATGTTCCAGAAGCTTCCAACCTCCAGTGTTAATAAAGACTCGGAGATTATGTTTGTAAGAGAACTGTGCCTCTTTTGGTCATTAAGTAAACAAATTGCTTTACTTGTGTGATTTTGTTTCGTCAGGGAAATGGATACTTCATTACAGTGTTTTTTTCTGCCTGAAAGGAGTGGTACGTTAGCATTACGATTTTTACACAAACCTAATGTACTAGGTACTATGCTGAACTACAAAGAGCCTTTGGTTGAAAAATTCAGATAATTTTCTAGTTTGACATGAATTAATTATCAAGACAGGCTAAAACTGAGAAGCAAAAAGAGTTGGAGATCTTAGACTTCAATGAACCAAGAAAGAAACATAGATTATTAAACTCTGAGGGTTACCATACCTTAACAGATCCTCATGCTTGCCTTTTGACCACAGTCTTCACCTTGTTAGGGCTTCAAGGACAGACACAAAGGAGAGAAGGAAGGGGATTAGGGGTCATGACATATCCCTGCCTTTACAGACTCAAGTCTTCAATTGTGGCCATACAGGATTGCAGGTCATGACCGTGTAGCTCCAGCTAGAAGAAATTACTGTAGGAGGAAGGCAAGTCTGATTGATGCTCACAGATGTAAGGTGATGGAAGCTGAGTTGAAGATGTCTTTATGATGGTTCTTCCCTAAAAGTACCCCTGATGGCCTTCAAACTCCAAACTTAGAACTATTTTGGATTCTAGCTTCTTGCCAGTGAAGCTGTTGTTCATGATGTCATGAGCTCTTGGGTCAGATGGCTTTGTTTTATTTTAATTTTAGATAAATATTCTGTAAGAAACTACCCTCAGACCAAGGACAATTGAACAGTGGATTTAATATAAAGGCTTTTGATTTGGTGTTCTTCTTAAGCTTCAGGTAAGCTTTGATATTATAGAGAGAAGCTTGTGATGTCCTTTATTTAGTGACAATAATAATGTTTTGGGAAAAAGAGAATTGCCAGTAACTCTTTAAGGTCTATGTGTGATCTCTGAAGGGGGGCTCTCCTCTAAATCGAAAATATGAAGACGAGCCCAGTTTTAAGTAATGTCCAGACAACTAATTTGGGAGAGGGAGGTATCTACAAGTCACCAGAGTGATGTACTGGAAGAATCTTCCAGTTTGGAGCCAGAAGGTGCTAAGGTGTTAGAGGAAGCCTTACTTTGTGGGTCTTTACACAAACACACAATTACTGTACACACAAAAGAGGCACCATGGAAAAAGTCGCAAAAGTTGGATCACTCTATGTAGGTCTCTCAGTCTCGTTGGAAATCCTTTAATTCCCAGGAGGTTGGATGTTAAAGCTGCATATGATCCGACTCCTGACAGGGAAACACCCAGCCTCTGGTATCTGTGTCAAGGCTTGATTATGGATTTTGGGTAAACTATTATAACCCAAGAGAGGTTAAAACTTTTAGAATTTTGGAAGTTCATAAAGTGACTTCCTCTTCACCAAGGCCCAAAGGTCAGCCAATCGTCCACATATAAAGGAAGATAAACCATGATTTCTCTTAAGATTTCATGGCAACAGATATCCTCTTTCGGAAGACCCTTCAAAATAAATTAAAACAAATGAAGGAGTGAAGATTGATTTGAGAGGTCGAAAATATTCTGAATCATCTTATGTTTGGGATGTGTCAACGTTGAGACACACTGTTCTCCATATACCATGAAGATAATACCAGAACACAGCCAGGGGAAATGTTATTCGAAATTATTAAAATGTAATAACTTGATTTAGCCATTTTATGTGCAAAATTACTCCAATTATTATTATTTTTTTCATGCTAAAGCGGTGAAAAGTGATATTTTTTTTAAAGTTATGTGACTCTTTTTTTGTTTATCATTTTCAGAAAGAGTTGTTCTATGAAATGAAACCAAGAGTGATCCTTGAGCTGTCATCTGTAAGAGAGTTATATCCAATGTCAGTATTGAACCTTTTTGAGGAAGTTGAGGCCATGGCCATCTGGATTATTTGTGGCAGGGGAGTTTTCAAGTGATGGCCAGTTTAACAGGTAACATTTAGTATACAGTAAATGTAGTTTTGTTTTGTTTGTGTCTCTAGAATTGATCGATAGTTGAAATATTTAGGTAAAGTTCATCTGTCTCTCCAGCTTCAGGTAGGAACATGTATACGGGATGATGATGATGATGATGACGATGGTGGTGATGATAGTAATGGTTACAATGAAGATGATGATAATAATGATGATGATGATGATGACAATGGTGGTGATGATAGTAATGGTTACAATGAAGATGATGATAATAATGATGATGATGATGATGACAATGGTGGTAATGATAGTAATGATGACACTGAAGATGATAATGAAGATAATGATACTAATGATGACGATGAAGATTATAATGATGATAATGATGATGGCGACGACGTGTAATTAAAAAAAAAATGAAATACTAATGTACTCTCCAGATCTTGCTCTCTGAGAATACACTACCCCCTCACACCATCTAACACCCTCACGTTATACAAAAAGGACTTGGAATCCATCAGAATCCATCAAAACTATCCATTATATACAGGTGGCTATGTTACCTCACACTGACTGTCTGCCTCCGTTCACTATCGATTACAACACACGAATTTTTTACTTCTTTTAAAACTAGTTAGATTTTTTGGTCATTGGAGGAATCGGTCGTGGATATCGGGAGTTTTGATTGTGTTTTAATTAGTGTTGTCGTAATGGAAAAACCTGCATGACGTCATTCGTAAACAGTGAGTTTTTTTTTTTAATAGTTACGGTGGAAAATGCTCTCTCTCTCTCTCTCTCTCTCTCTCTCTCTTCTAGTGGACGTATAACAGCAGAGAGAGAGAGAGAGAGAGAGAGAGAGAGGGGACGAGTTCTAGGTGGTAGATAACCGAGTCTTTTTTATATTTTTTTATTCCTAGGACAAAGAACGATGGAAAACACGGAGGGGGAAAAACAAAACAACGACCTTTTAGATGAACAGGTGAACACAATCATCCCACGTGAAAAATTATGGCCATTTCTCATATTTTTTTTCTCTTTAAAGGGGATATGAGCCCTAACACTCACTAGACCTAAAAAAAAAAGATGAAATGAACGAACTAAAAGAACTGTATGACGTCTAGAGAGAGTGAGTGAACGTACGTACAGTCACCGAACACTCCACCATCCTCCACCTGGTAACAGAACAACATAAGATAGGGTTTCTCCATCGGGCCCCGCCTCTGACGTCACCAAGGGGGCGGGAACCTGGAAGCGAGTATATAATGACTTTCAGGCGACAGAACTACTTGTTCAAGCGGCGGCGGCAGATGGTGGTGGTGGGGCGGTGGGGATGGGGCAGCTGGTGGTGGTGATGGGGATGGGGGCAGCTGGTGGTGGTGATGGGGACGGGGCAGCTGGTGGTGGGGCGGGGGACGGGGACAGCTGGTGTTGGTGGGGGCGGTGGGAGGCGTGTGGGGGGAAGAGGCTCAGAGTGCAGCACTCCAGCTTATGCTTTACTATTGTAGAAGTCCTCAGTCATCTTACTAGATGATGTGCACGTTGACAGCTGATGATGATGATGATTATGATAATGATGGTGAGGGGAATACGTGACCTATTTGTCCTGTCTTGATTAAATTCTCCCAAAATAAAAAAAAAAAATACTAACTTAATTCACGCAGCTCAAATACGCAAACCTGAAATATTAACCAAAACCTCAAAATAGAAATATATTCTAAATAATACCAAGAGTTGTGATAGGGTGTGATATAATCGATAAATATTGATCATAAACTTTGTATGACGTATTATAGACGAATACATAGATGAATAAATGGTATATGTGCATTTCAAGTATATATTTACTTTATGTGTAAAAAGAAAAAATCAATGGAAAGTGGTGTACAGAATTGGAAATTAATGTGTGTGTGTGTGTGTGTGTGTGTGTGTGTGTGTGTGTGTGTGTGTGTGTGTGTGTGTGTGTGTGTTTTGTGTGTGTGTGTGTGTGTGTGTGTGTGTGTGTGTCCTAGTGCGCATGTACGTGGCTGGCGTGAGAGGGAGAAGCTATACTTCAGGAAAAACATATTAAAACATATTTACACGTGTCTTATATAATATTCATGGGTTTGTAATTACATATAGACTAAAAAAATCTTTTATTATTTCGTTGTATATCAGCCATGCGTTGTTGTTGTTGTTGTTGTTGTTGTTGTTGTTGTTGTTGCTGTTGTTGTTGTTGTTGTTGTTGTTGTTGTTGTTGTTGTTGTTGTTGTTGTTGCTGTTGCTGTTGTTGTTGTTGTTGTTGTTGTTGTTGTTGTTGTTGTTGTTGTTGTTGTTGTTGTTGTTGTTGTTGTTGTTGTTGTTGTTGTTGTTATAATCTATTAACAAGCCTCAACAAATAAAGGAGCACAAACACAAGGCCATTTTCTATACAACAGCTGTTAATGATTTCTCTTATTATTAACAGTACCTCAATTACCTGGGGCTCTTATACACCTGTGGGTCGTTCTTACTTCAATTATGTAATAAAAGTCAACATTCCACTACGTCTTAATTTTATTTTTATTCATTATTGTGTCATTTTTATTATGCGTATTTTATTCACAAAGGAAATAATAATAATAATAATAATAATAATAATAATAATAATAATAATAATAATAATAATAATAATAATAATAATAATAATAATAATAATAATAATAATAATAATAATAATAATAATAATAATAATAATAATACTAAGATGAAGGAGAAGAAGAAGAAGAAGAAGAAGAAGAAGAATTATTAATTGTTCTTATTCTTGTTGTTTGTCATTTGTTTTGTTCTTCGGTAAGTTGTTTGGGTTTGAAATATAACCATAGTTGATTATTTTGCTTTCCGTATCAAGTAACTGGTAATCAAACCAAGGTTTAGTTCTTTCACCCAAAACTTTGATATATAAAAATAATAATAAAAAAAACCCAACAATAAGAAACTACAAAAAAATACATATAGTTATTGGCTGTATTTCTCGCTTATACTTACCTCGTTTCTGTATCAAACTGCTGGATGTTATTCTCGAGTGAGGGATGTATTTGTTATCCTATCCTCCTTCCTCCTTCCTCCTTCCCCCTTCCCCTTCCCCTTCCTTCCTCCCTACCCCTCTCCCTTTGTTCTGGTAGAGAGTGGTGAGGTGGGTTTTTTTACGCTGTAGGTTTGAACTTTTTATGTATTTGAAGTGTCTGTATTTTAACTGTATCTAGGTTGGGTGAGGTGAGGTTACTGTATTTGTGTTTGTTTTTGTAATTGTTTCTGTATTTGTGTCTGTACCTGTATTTGTACCTGTACTTGTATCTGTACCTGTACTTGTATCTGGACCTGTACTTGTATCTGGACCTGTACTTGTATCTGTACCTGTACTTGTATCTGTACCTGTACTTGTATCTGTACCTGTACTTGTGTCTGTACCTGTACTTGTGTCTGTACCTGTACTTGTATCTGTACCTGTACTTGTGTCTGTACCTGTACTTGTGTCTGTACCTGTACTTGTATCTGTACCTGTACTTGTATCTGTACCTGTATAATAAACTCACCTGTATTACTCTTTATTAATTATAACCTTTAAATATTAAATTCTTATTCTTTAAACTTTATAAATAATTATTCCATCCATTTTCAATTTCTTCACCTCCTTAGTCCTTTATTTTATTACAAATTTATTCTTTACTATAAATCTTCTCTTATCATAACACAATATTGATTTTGTTCTCAGGATTCCATTAATTATCGTCTATTTTATATATTTTTGAATCGTTTTTATTTGTTTTGGTTTCTTTTCTTTTTTATTCGTTTCTCTGTCAGGATAATAAAAAGGAAATTGATTTTTTATTAATTTTGGCTTGGATAATAAAACCATATGTTGTTGAATGTCATTTTTATTATATTATGGGCAGAGTAAGAGCTTGTTTATCCCGGGTGAGAGAGAGAGAGAGAGAGAGAGAGAGAGAGAGAGAGAGAGAGAGAGAGAGAGAGAGAGAGAGAATTGGTGCAAATAACCCTTTCAGTTAAAATACACAAAACGAGAGAGACAGAGAAACAGACAGACAGAAAGACAGAAATACGACAGACCAACACAGACAGACAGACAGACAGACAGGCAGACAGGCAGACAGAAACAAGAGTTCTGACAGCCGCCGTTTCAACACTACCCACTCACTCATTCTCTCACACATACATACATACATACATAAAATTCTTATATAAATACCAGTAATAATGAAGTCTAAATGACCTCTGATTGGGTCATTATATCCACTACTAATCACCTAACGATCCTCATAACAGTAGGAGGTCATTTCGTGCAAAGGCCATGTAATAACAATCAATTATATCATGCATACGTTTTAAAGGGAGAGAGAGAGAGAGAGAGAGAGAGAGAGAGAGAGAGAGAGAGAGAGAGAGAGAGAGAGAGAGAGAGAGAGAGAGAGATAATGCGTAATCCAACCTAAAAACTACAATACTATTCAGCTAATCACACCTCGTGGTAGACAACACACCTGTAGCAAAACGACCACACACCTGTACCAAGACGACCACACACCTGTAACAAGACGACCACACACCTGTACCCAAGACGACCACACACCTGTAACCAAGACTACCACACACCTGTAACCATGACGACCACACACCTGTAACCAAGACGACAACACACTCGTAACAAGACAACAACACACCTGTACCCAAAACGGCCACACACCTGTACCAAGACGACAACACACCTATAACAAGACGACACACACCTGTAACAAGACGACCACACACCTGTAACAAGACGACCACACACCTGTAACCAAGACAACCACACACCTGTAACAAGACGACACACACATGTAACAAGACGACCACACCTGTAACAAGACGACCACACACCCTGTAACAAGACGACCACACACCTGTAAACAAGACAACCACACACTGTAACCAAGACAAGCACACACCTGTACCACACTTATACCAAAGCAACCAGTAACTCTATAGCCACCACACCTGTACAAAAACACAACCACACACCTGAATGAAACGACCCACACCTGTTCATCACCTTCTATGGAGATTAATTATATATATAGCGCAGTAATAAAGATTGAAAACCAGTAATTAAAACATGTATCAGAAACACTCTTAACATTATCTTAAGGTGATCTAAGATATCCTATACCATTCTTAGGGTTATCGTGGGGGGTTACCTGGATGCAGAGGTTATCGGGGGAGGGGGGTCACCTGCCCACTTTTGATTATATGCCTACGAGTACGATATCCTGTCTAGTCATAGGTAGTGAAACGCGGGTTGCGATATCCGTAGAGTTTGTACATTCTATATATATATATATTTTTTTAACACTATTCAAAAACAAAGACAAAATTTATTGGTAGTACTGATTTAGTTGTAGTTTTTATTCTTTTGGGGATAATTTATTTTAAATTTATAATTATTAAAGAAGCCTAAATGTAATCGAGGTTTGAAAATATTGAAGCCCAAATGTAATCGAGGTTTGAAAGTAATTGAAGTCAAAATTAAATCGATGTTGAAGGTATTAAAGCCAAATTAAATCGATCTTAAAGGTAATTGAAGCCTAAATTTAATTGATGTTGAAGGTAATTGAAGCTCAAAATTAATCAATCTTGAAAGTAATTAGCCTAAATGTAATCGACGCTTGAAGGTAATTGAAGCCAAAGTTTAATCGAGGCTTGAAGGTAACTGAAGCCTCGGATCTTTCTAGCCTCTTAACCACGACGTCTACATGATCGGAGCCATTGTTGAGAGAAGCCTAAACAAACGATAGGATCCAGTAGTCTCATCTATATCCAATGTTTACCTATGTGTGTGTGTGTGTGTGTGTGTGTGTGTGTGTGTGTGTGTGTGTGTGTGTGTGTGTGTGTGTGTGTGTGTGTTTATATGTGTGTATGTGTGTGTGTGTGTGTGTCTGTGTGTGTGTGTGTGTGTCTGTGTGTGTGTGTGTGTGTGTGTGTGTGTGTGTGTGTGTGTGTGTGTGATTTTGTTCCCAGGATTCCATTAATTATCGTCTATTTTATATATTTTTGAATCGTTTTTATTTGTTTTGGTTTATTTTCTTTTTTATTCGTTTCTCTGTCAGGATAATAAAAAGGAAATTGATTTTTTATTAATTTTGGCTTGGATAATAAAACCATATGTTGTTGAAGGTCATTTTTATTATATTATGGGCAGAGTAAGAGCTTGTTTATCCCAGGTACGAGAGAGAGAGAGAGAGAGAGAGAGAGAGAGAGAGAGAGAGAGAGAGAGAGATAATGTGTTGTTTTAATGTTTGAAGAGATAAAAGAGAGAGAGAGAAAGAATATGTTGTGATTGGGATGTTTTGTAAGGGAGAGAGAGAGAGAGAGAGAGAGAGAGAGAGAGAGAGAGAGAGGAGAGAGAGAGAGAGAGAGAGAGAGAGAGAGAGAGAGATAATGCGTAATCCAACTCTAAAAAACTACAATACTTTGACTAGCTAATCACACCTCGTGGTAGACAACACACCTGTAGCAAAACGACCACACACCTGTACCAAGACGACCACACACCTGTAACAAGACGACCACACACCTGTACCCAAGACGACCACACACCTGTAACCAAGACTACCACACACCTGTAACCATGACGACCACACACCTGTAACCAAGACGACAACACACTCGTAACAAGACAACAACACACCTGTACCAAAACGGCCACACACCTGTACCAAGACGACAACACACCTATAACAAGACGACACACACCTGTAACAAGACGACCACACACCTGTAACAAGACGACCACACACCTGTAACCAAGACAACCACACACCTGTAACAAGACGACACACACATGTAACAAGACGACCACACACCTGTAACAAGACGACCACACACCTGTAACTAAGACGACCACACACCTGTAAACAAGACAACCACACACTGTAACCAAGACAAGCACACACCTGTACCACACTTATACCAAAGCAACCAGTACCTCTATAGCCACCACACCTGTACAAAAAACACAACCACACACCTGTTAATGAAACGACCCACACCTGTTCATCACCTTTCTATGGAGATTAATTATATATATAGCGCAGTAATAAAGATTGAAAAACCAGGTAATTAAAACATGTATCAGAAACACTCTTAACATTATCTTAAGGTGATCTAAGATATCCTATACCCATAGAAAGATTATCATAGTAGAGGTTACCTGGATGCAGGGTTATCGGGGAGAAGTCACCTGCCCACTTTTGATTATATGCCTACGAGTACGATATCCTGTCTAGTCATAGGTAGTGAAACGCGGGTTGCGATATCCGTAGAGTTTTTTGTACATTCTATATATATATATATTTTTTTTTTAACACTTATTCAAAACAAAGACAAAATTTATTGGTAGTACTGATTTTAGTTGTAGTTTTTTATTCTTTGGGGATAATTTATTTTAAATTTATAATTATTAAAGAAGCCTAAATGTAATCGAGGTTTGAAAATAATTGAAGCCCAAATGTAATCGAGGTTTGAAAGTAATTGAAGTCAAAATTAAATCGATGTTGAAGGTAATTAAAGCCTAAATTAAATCGATCTTAAAGGTAATTGAAGCCTAAATTTAATTGATGTTGAAGGTAATTGAAGCCAAAATTAATCAATCTTGAAAGTAATTGAAGCCTAAATGTAATCGACGCTTGAAAGTAATTGAAGCCTAAAGTTTAATCGAGGCTTGAAGGTAATTGAAGCCTCGAATCTTTCTAGCCTCTTAACCACGACGTCTACATGGGATCGGAGCCATTGTTGAGAGAAGCCTAAACAAACGATAGGATCCAGTAGTCTCATCTATATCCAATGTTTACCTAGTGTGTGTGTGTGTGTGTGTGTGTGTGTGTGTGTGTGTGTGTGTGTGTGTGTGTGTGTGTGTGTGTGTGTGTGTGTGTGTGTGTGTGTGTTTATGTGTGTGTGTGTGTGTGTGTGTGTGTGTGTGTGTGTGTGTGTGTGTGTGTGTCGCCTTTAAAAGTTTTCCTCTGAACGTTTCCAATGATGAAAGAAAATTACGAACTGTAAAAAAAAAAAGTTTGAAATAATAAACTTGTTCTGGATTCTGAAATATTTAATAGTGATTTGTTTTTGTTTTTTTGTTTTGTTTATTTTTTTGTTATGAAGATGAAGGAATTGATTTTGAGTTCCGTGTGAATCGTGGTATTATTTTTTGATTATTTTTTTGTTTGGTTGCAGGTTAAGTGAGTGAGACAGTTTCATGCCTTCTAACGTACTGCTTATTGCTATGGGTACACCACACACATCCCAGGTATTAAATATTATGGTCAAGAAATCGATTCAATATTCATTATTCGACTCAGAACTCAAGATTCGATTCGACATATATTTGTACACGCTGCAGCCAAGTGTCAGTCGCTTCAGTGTAAAATATTCGACTCAATATGTTTATGTATACGATGCAAACCCGATTCGACTCAAAATTAAGAATTCGACACCGACTAAGACTTAATCCTCCAAGCAAAAGTCGACACATTATTGAAAATTCGACTCTGAGCGTATCACATACTTTCAGGCAAGGCTCAATACCACACACACACACACCTACACACACACACACACACACACACACACACACACACACACACACACACCTCTCTACTACTACTATTAATGATCGTATAACAAGTCAATCGTTGGGGAGGAAATACAAGGCAATAAAGGATCCCTCTATATATATTAATGTATTATATTATGTACGACTTATGTTTGTAGTGTGACCTTTAACGACATTAAAAGGTTATCCACGGTTAATACTGGTTAATGAGAGAGAGAGAGAGAGAGAGAGAGAGAGAGAGAGAGAGGATTGGTCAAGTTTTAAGTTAAGGGTCAGACTTCTGTATCTAGGGCAGTGTCATTGTGGAGGTGTGGGTTAATGGGTTAGGTGTGGGTTAGTGTGGGTTAGTGTGGGTTAATGGGTTTAGTATTGGTTAGTGTGGGTTATTGGGTTGAGTGTGGGTTAGTGTGGGTTAATGGGTTTAGTGTGGGTTAGTGTGGGTTAATGGGATGAGTGTGGGTTAGTGTGGGTTAATGGGTTAAGTGTGGGTTTGTGTGGGTTAATGGGTTGAATGTGGGTTAATGTTGGTTAATAATTTGAAGCCTGATCATTAACGTCAAGGGCTGGCAATATTTAAAGACCTGACTCTTAATGATGATAGCTGGCGATATTTAAAGACCTGACCCTTAATGATGATAGCTGGCGATATTTAAAGACCTGACTCTTAATGATGATAGCTGGCGATATTTAAAGACCTGATGACCGCCAATATTGATAGCTGGCGATATTTAAAAGACCCTGGCTCTTAATGATGATAGCTGGCGATATTTAAGAACTTGACCCTTAATGATGATATGGCGATATTTGAAACCTGACCCTTAATGATGATAACTGGCGATATTTAAAGACCTGACTCTTAATGATGATAGCTGGCGATATTTAAAAGACCTGACCGCTAATGATGATAGCTGGCGATATTTACAGACCTGACCCTTAATGATGATAGCTGGCGATATTTAAAGAATGACCCTTATGATGATAGCTGGCGATATTTAAAGACCTGACTCTTAATGATGATGGCTGGCGATATTTAAAGACCTGACCATATGATGATAACTGGCGATATTTAAAGACCTGATATGATGATAGCTGGCGATATTTAAAGACCTGACTCTTAATGATGATAGCTGGCGATATTTAAAGACCTGACCCTTAATGATGATAGCTGGCGATATTTAAAGACCTGACCCTTAATGATGATAGCTGGCGATATTTAAAGACCTGACTCTTAATGATGATAGCTGGCGATATTTAAAGACCTGACTCTTAATGATGATAGCTGGCGATATTTAAGGACCTGACTCTCATTATTGAAATCTGATTAGTATTTGCATCTCGCCTCTAATCACCTTAACGTTAATAATCTTTAATGACCGAATAGAGTGTATTAGCTTTATGGGTATTATTTCAGAGTTGAATGGTGGCACGATACTATGTATGCCTGTGTGTGTAGTGCCCACTTTCCAACGCCTAAAGTGCACCCTCCTTTACCATACGCGGGCATGTTATTCGAAAATGAAAACAAAGTACAATATATAATAATAATAATAATAATAATAATAATGATAATAATAATAATAATAATAATGCTAATAATACTGTTGGTTTCTATAGCGTGTACACAAGGAATCTGAAGTAATTTGCATATTTCCTTGTTTATTAATGAGGCACAACAGCTCACGACTCACACACACTCTACAGGGGACTCAAAACATTCCCGCTAGATTTGGTCATCACTCCTCAGGATCGACTTATTCGCCTTACACAATGAGGTGAAGGTTCAGTTTAGCTCCGCCATTGTATTTCTTGATCTGTTTTGATAGCTTTATTGATATGTTTGTTTTAATGTATATAATGGAAAGCCTGATGAGGGAGTGAGGAGGTAATAAGGTTGGAGACCATTTGTGATTTTAGGTACATGAGGTAACAACTAATGAGGGATCGTTAGGTTACGTCTGGTTGGTTCAGGTGGTTTGGGTCTTCGTTTGATCCCCATTTCCTCACAGGTTAGTTTTCTATGTATTAAAACAAAGATATCAGTGAGGATAATATGAAACAAGGGGCAGGAAATAAAGTAACAGAGCTAAAGTGAACATTTACCCAGGCTGCTTCACGACTAAACACGTGTTTTGCTACTTGCTACACTCACATGGCTTGTTGACGACACATAACCTCAGGCTACTGGCCACACACCTACTGTAATCGCTCTAAAAAACACTTATTTTTATATTTTTTGGGCATGAGCAACAGCGACGCAATGACTGTGTCGAACTATCGCAGCCGGGGCAAATATTTTGAAAGCCTCCTGCTCCAACCCGTAAGGTCACACTCCGTCCATCGACGTCGCACTCCATCTGATGACGCTAGCTTCTGTAGTTCTCCATCAGACATCGTTTAACGCCACTGTACTCCGGCAGATAAATTTGTCCCTATCTATCTTCTATCCGGATAATATAATGTTCTGCCTGACGATGTTATAATCCGCCCCACAGGGTATTGTGGTACCGGAGTCCGTGGGATGACAGCTCGTGAGACAGTGCGACCTGAGGGGAGTGTGAACACGGGGGGACAGGCAGGTGGGTCGCCCAGCACTGGCGTACACCCAGCGGGCTGTGGGTCAGTTCCCAGCGACATAAAAGTCTTACTAAACCAAAAGTGAAAGCTCTGTTGCATGTGAAGAAAGTCAGGTGAGGGAGCGAGCTTGTCCTCGCTGCCACAACCAGAAGTACTGTATAAAGGAGCGAAGTTTCCAGTTAATTAAAGTGCCTTTGTTTGATATCGATAATGGCTACATGCTGAGACTCAGTTGTTAAAACATGAGACATCTACGCACTGTCTGGTAGTAGTGTACCACTCACTCACTCAACTACTTGTTCTAAGCAGTTCAAGGTGCAGTACTTCCTAAATATTATCCACACGAGGAAAAAAACACATCATGTCACATCACGACTGTCTATTTTTTCCTCTTTTTTAAACGACACGAAGCTTCTGTGATCACCACCATCCACCCACCGCCAACCATCTAAACGTGATTGTGGTAGGCGTGGTGGTTGTGGTGGTGATGATGGGGCGCCTCTCTGGTGGGGGAAGTAGCTGTCGGGGGAACGTGGTAAGACACCTGTCGTCCTGGGGGAGGAGGGATCAGGTTCACGGATGGAGGAGCTAGGTTGTTTTGGTTGACGGGGACGGTGTAGGAAATGGGTGGGGGGATGAACTCCTGTTGGGACGTCGGGGAGTCCGGGGAGCTCCTCACGATCACCAGACTCGACCTACGACGCGTCTGGCCCGTCTTCTCTAGTCGCTCATCGTGTAGTAGCTGCTGGAGGAGGGAGGTGGTGAGTCGTTAGTGTTGAAGAAGCAACATGCAGATAACGAGGAAAAATAAAAGCTGATATTAACATACATGATGATAAGTTAACAAATACACACACACACACACACGCACACACACACAGACACACACACACACACACACACACACACACACACCCCTTCCTCCATCTACCTCCCCCTCCTCACCTTCTCGTAGTAGGAGTCGACGACGATAACGCAGTAGGTGGTGACGAGGCAGACAACGTAACTAGAGATGTCGGAGAAGCTGGTGTAGACCCCGTCCGTCATGGCCACTATGAGCATGAAGAGGTCATAGCCCACGGTGTAGAAGAACCAGATGGAGAGCTGCCACGACACACACTAGGGGAGGCAGAGAGAGAGTGGGTGTTGGTTAGTTGGTGGTTGGTTGAGGGTAGGTTGTGGTGGTTGGGGGTGGTTAAGGGGGTGGGGGTTGGATATGATGGTGGTTGGTTTGGTTAAGTTAGTAATTGGGTGATGGTGGTGGTTGGTTAAATGATGCTGGTTTGTTGTGGTTGCTTGAAGGAGTGGTTGATAGGTGAGGCAGACAGACAGACAGACAGACAGACAGAGAAACACAGCCTTCATCTCTGATTAACACGCACACGCACACACACACACTCACACACACACACACACACACACACACACACACACAACAAGACTTCTAATGAAACACTACAATACACAGAGTAAAATTTCTGAACTATTGTGGTGCCATGAATACAATAGAACAGTGGGACATATATCCCTCACCTCTGAGCACACCACTGGGAAAAAAATAGGTACATTATTTGTCCAAGGTTAAAGTATTTGAGGATTTTTTGTTTTTGTTATTCCTGGTATCTGTTAAATATGCTACTGATGACGTCATTAGGTGTAATACAGAGAGTGGAGAAGAAAGAGGAGGAGAAGAGGGAGAGGAGAAGAGGGAAGGGGTGGAGGAAAGAGAGGAAAAGGGGAAGAATTGGAGGAAGAAGGAAGGGGAAGGGGGTGGAGGAAAAGAGAGAGGAAAGAAGGGGGGTGGAGGAAGAAGGAGAGGAAGGAAGGGCAGAGGAAAGAGGAGAAAGGAAGGGGTGGAGAAGAGAGGAAGGAAGAATTGGAAGGAAAAGAGAGAGGGAAGGGGTGGAGGAAAGAAGAGAAGGAAAGGAAGGGTGGAGAAGAAAGGGGAAGAATTGGAGAAGGGAAGGGGTGGAGGGAAAGAGTGAAGAAGGGGAAGAGGGTGGAGGAAAAGGAGAGGGAAGGGGGGAAGAGTTGGAGAGGCAGAGGAAGGAGGGGTGGGAGGAGAGAAATGCAACGAAGAAGAAATTAAAGAAGAAGAAAAAGAAACAGACGAAAAATATATCTTTTTTATGTAATAACTATGTCAAGTTCAGCAGTATATAGTGACGTCATAAACCCTGGCACTGTTTTGACGTGTGTGGCACCTGGGTGAGTGTGAGGCATTATGGGTGATGTGTGTGTGTGTGGGGGGGAAGGGGGTGTTTTAGGTAAATAACGTGTACAGTAATATTCTAAATGGCTTTTGGAGGAACATGCAAAAATAAACAACGCCATCACTACCACACGCACACCACGTCCCTACTGCGTGCGCGTGCGTGTGTGTGTGTGTGTGTGTGTGTGTGTGTGTGTGTGTGTGTGTGGTTATGTACACCTGCAGAAATGTGTTCGTGTGTGTATATATCTACTCATATATACATATACACACACATAAGCCACACACACACACACACACACACAGGTGCAGTATTACAGGTGTGCGTGTGGCCGAGAAGGGGGGTGAGGTGGGAAAGGGAGAGGAAGAAGGCAGGGGAGGGAGGAGGGGAAAGAAGGGAGAGGAATGATGGGGGAGAAAGGGGGAGGGAGAGGAGGGGGAGTGTAGTCTCTTTAATGCAGAGATTATGACCTCAGTAATTCTGGGGGGAGGGAGGAGGATGGGGAGGGAGGAGGGATGGGGAGAGGGAAGAAGGATGGGGAGAGGGAGGGGAGGGATGGGGAGAGGAGGAGGATGGGGAGAGGAGGAGGATGGGGAGAGGAGGACGAGGGAAGAAAAGTAGGATGAGTAGGTGGGAATCGGAGGTGTCGTAGGGGGGGGGGAAAGGAGGAGGGAAGGAGGAGGAATTAGGAGAGCAAAATAAAGGAGGAAGTATAGAAAGAAGAAGAAGAAGAAGAAGAAGAAATAAACAAAAGTCAAAGGGGAGACTAAAATGAAATAAAAATACATCTAAAATGGAAGAGGCGGTGATAATTGATAACTAAATAGGATAAAAGAAGGAAGAAGAGAGATAAGAAACAAGATATCTAGGTAGTTAGTGAGTCTTTATTGCAGGACACACCGAAACCCTCGCAGCCAATCACGTTCATCTTTAAAGCTATGACGTCATTATTAAGCTGAGGGCGGTGCAATAGGTAGCATGAGAATGGCTTTAAATCAACCTGTGAACGTTTCTGCTTTCCTTTTGATAACATGTGTAAGTAATATATCACTAGAAATGACCACAGGATGTAGTTATGTTGATTTGAAAACATAATCTCTCAAAAGGTGTCGCCCCGCCTCCATTATGACCGAGGATGACGTCATAAACCAGTTGAGAGCTGTGATTGGTTGGGGGGATACCTTCCTGTGTCTTGTGATTGGTTCGTTGGGATAATGGGCGGTCGGGGAGGTTGTAACATGAAGGAACGTGTTCTTTGCAGAGGGCGTGGTACCTACATGGGAGGGCGTGGTAATCACATGGTAGGGCGTGGTAATCACATGGGAGGGCGTGGTACTCACTTAGGAGGGCATGGTACTCACTTAGGAGGGCATGGTACTCACTTAGGAGGGCATGGTACTCAAACAGGTACTCTTGGTACTCACCCAGAGGACAGCCACTATCAGTAGGCCTCCAACGAGGGAGTAAAATGCTGAGACGAATACCAACGCCCACAACACGCCCTGACCTGTAGACCAAATGGAACACTGTAGCAATGGTTTAGTGGTTCAGTAGTAGTAGTAGTAGTAGTAATATCAGTGATGTGATCGTAGTATAAGTACACGTAGTAGTAATAGTGATGTTAGTAGTAGTAGTAGTAGTAGTGGTAGTGGTGGTGGTGGTGGTGGTGGTGGTGGTGGTGGTGGTTGTGGTGGTGGTGGTGGTGGTGGTGGTGGTGGTGGTGGTGGTGGTGGTGGTGGTTCTTTTAATAACACGAGCGTTTATAACAACAAAGAAAAGAATCTAACAGATATTCTCAAATAGTTTCGTTCAACAACCAGTAGACATCAATAGTTATGTTGGGGAGCCATCAAATAATCAACAAACATTGTAATTTTCCAAGATATATGAGACAGGGCTGAACTCGGGTTGCCCCATGGTACATCAGAGGGCTGTATTGATTGTCGATATATGAAACAACAACAACAACAACAACAACAACACTACTACTGCTACTACTACTACTACTACTACTACTACTACTACTAATAATAATAATAATAATAGCAGAGTGTGAGTGAGGGTTATTTTATGTATATTTTCTGTTATGATTTAGTCTAATATATTATACATTTTTACATTTTCAGACAGTGTATAATAGTGGAGGATATATTTATTTATTGAATTATACTTGATGTTATTACTTATTTGTAGTTTATGTTGTTGTTTGTGTTTGTTTCAGAAGGCTGGTCTCACCTGGAGCAGCGCACGTAATTCTGGGCTTCTTTTTCGACACCTTGGCTGCTGCTGCTGCTGTTGACGTGGTGGAGTTCACCGCGATCGTCACTTTTGATAGGGAAGACGTGAACAGGCTGGCGTTCTTACTCTCTGCTGCAGGAGACGACGACGACGATAACAGGACTAGGGGCTCCCCGTCCTCCCCGATAAGTGAGGAGATTTCTAGAGTCGACGATAGAGACGACGAGGAAGGTGATATGGACGACAAGACGACCTCTTCATCGTCCTCCTCTCTTAGTTCCATCGTCAGCCGAGACGTCGTCGCTGTGAGGCCGCTGCTGGTGTTAACCATGTTGGTTAATACCGTAGTGTGCGCCAGGTCGTCCTCCTCCTCCTCCTCCTCCTCCTCTTCCCCCTCCTGGTCGTCCTCGTCATAGTCGTCGGTGTCGTTGTCCAGGGAGGGCTTCACGGCCACGGGGAGGAAGCCTATGGGGCAGGTGGCGGAGGTGAAGGAGTAGGAAGAGGAAGAGGAATCCGAGCTGTAATTGGCTGGGGGGGAGGCGCTGAGGGTGGACTGGAAGGAGTGATATGTCTCCAGCAGCACCCACGAGAAGATCAGCGTCTGCACGAGGCTCACCACCTACAGGAGAGAGACACAAGGGGGGGAGGGGGGGATTAAGCCAGGCGCCGGACACCAAATAGAAGATAACACGACAGTCGACAATCATCTTATTACAGAGGGAAATAAACCTCCCGGAAACACAAGATTCACCAAACACCAAAGATATAGCAGGTAAGAACACAGGATTAGTCAGTCATTTATAATAGACATGATTAGCCAGTCTTATATATTAGACGTCAGGGATTAGCCAGTCTTATATATTAGACGTCAGGGATTAGCCAGTCTTATATATTAGACGTCAGGGATTAGCCAGTATTTGTATCATAACACACATAAGGACAGGTGACTCATGAGATTAGCCAATCTCTATTATAGACTGGAAAAGAATACAAGACTCTTCAATCTCCACTACACTACACTACACTACACTACACTACACTACACTACACTACACTACACTACACTACACTACACTACAGCTACAACTACACTACAGCAGAAGGTAAAGTTATGACTACAGGTATTTTTCTGGATAATTTTCGCGAAACAGAAAAAATGCATATCCGAAAAAATCCCCAAGAAAAACGAATTTGAATTAACTTAAATAACCAAACATCAGATAGTCCGTGGTCTCCGTAGTATACATGCTCTACCTGTGTGTGCACATGTATACATAGGTGACTACATGACCCTCTGTACTTGGTTATGTACTTGACAATATACTTTCCCTTCCCCCTTTTTTCCCTACCGTCTCCCTCCTTCCTTCCTTCCTTTCTTCCTTCCTTCCTTCCTTCCTTCCTTCCTTCCTTCCTTCCTTCCTTCCTTCCTTCCTTCCTTCCTTCCTTCCTTCCCTCCTCCCTCCCTCCCTCCGCTACAGAACAATCCTCTCTGATAAAGCTAAGCCCTACACAGGTCTGTCACCCCTTTTATCACCTCCCCTCCCTACCAACCTCTCTTTGTTGTCTCCTTTCCACCTACCCATGTCCTTACCTACCTACCTACCTATGCTTATCTACTTACCTACCAACCTACCTACTTACCAATCTACACATACATACATACATACATACATACATACATACATACATACATACATACATACACATACATACATATAAAAAAGTTTCTTGGCTTTTTGATAACGTACAATTAATGTTAAAAGCTATCTGGTGAGTTAAGGGCTGTTGGGTGTGTGTATTGGGGGGGGTGGGGTGGTTGGTAATAACAGCATTGTTTACCAGGTACAGTAACACGGTTAGTGCCACGCCCAGCTGCTTTCGTGCCTACCACACCCATTACCACACACACACACACACACACCATCATCCAGTTTCTTCAATTTCGCTCTCTCAGGCAATTTCAGCCATCCATCATTCCTCGTTCGCCCTCTTCCTCTTTCCTCCTCCTCTTCTTCTTCGTGTATCTTCTCCTCTCTACGTAATAACACACCTCCATTTCTCTCCCGTCCCCTCTTGCCTCTCACTCACCCTCTTTATTCTTTCATTAAAACTTTTCTCATTTATTCCTCTCCCTTCCTCCCCCCTTCCCCCTCCTCCTCCTCCTATTCACTACTGCCTGACTGCTTCGTTTATATTATAGTATAGCACCCGCTCGAGTTTCTTAAGTTACCCCTTCTTTGTCCGTTCGTTTTCTCTTTAAAGCCCCAACTAAACTATTTTTTTTCCTATTCTCGTCATTTGTCGCAGTGTCTTTATCTCTGTCTTGTGACTCTGTAGTTTAAGGTTATTTTATTTTGTCTTTAGTTTAACAATTTTTTGGGGGCTTTTGTATATTTAAATTATTTTTAATGCATTTTTTTAAATATGTATGATTTTGTTATTATTATATTATGTCTCGTTTTTAATTATTTTCTTGTTTTTTAATTATCTCTTATTGCTTCCTTCTTCCTTGTTTCCTTCTGTCTTTCTCCCTCCCTCTTTTTATTATCACTGTCTATCACTTTCTTCCTCTAATTCTTCTTTTATTACCTCTTTCTCTCTCTCTTTTTCTCCTTCTTTCTCATTCTTTCCTTTTCTCTTTCTCTTGTATCCTCCTTTCCTTATATCCTTCTCTCTATCACTCTCCCACCCTTTGTCCCTTCCTACCCCCTCCCTCCATCCATCCCTCTCTCCCTACCCCTTACCTCCCCTCCCCACCCCCTCCCTCCCTCCCTCCCTCTCTCCCTCTCACATTATTAAGGGAAGATTGGAGACACAAACGTTGCCCTCACTTACCCTTGACCCTAGTAATTGTATCCTAAATTTAGTAGTAGTGGCCCACCCTGACCCACCCTAACCCACCCTGACTCACCCTAACCCACCCCCACTCTGACCCACCCCCCTACTCTATAGGGCCCCTACCCAAGACCCATCCCTCCGCCACCTTGAATCCATACCCAAAGTCCACCTCCCTGACCTCGACCCACAAAACCCCCTTTGTAATATCACCCCTCCCCTTATACTCTCCAGAACTTATATAACATAAGAGCAGCAAGTCCCCAGAACCCCCCTCTCCCAACCGCCTTGATTCACAGTTCAAAGCCAGAGACAATCTAGAGTGAAGGTTCCCCAACCCAAGTAATGGTGCTGGTGAAGGTGTGTGTAGAGAGAGAGAGAGAGACACAATTACCATTCACTAAGCTCTTTATAAAGTAGGCAGCTCACTGAGAATCAAGACCTTCATTTGGTATTCCTCATATATCTCTGAGTTTTGAGTCGACCCCCCACGCCCTCTCTCTCTCTCTCTCTCCTCTCTCTCTCTCTCTCTCTCTCTCTCTCTCCTCTCTCTCGACTTTTAAATCACAAGAGAGAATAAAATTAATCTTACTAGGATCCGTGTCTAGTTACCATACACAAGAAGAGCTTAAGGGTCATAATCCCCCCATAATAACAATAATAACTCGACCATAATTCCCCTTGATGTGTAGGTTACTTTTGTTCGCATTTGAGATCTCTTTTTGGTACACACTGTTGACGTCACGCGGCTTAATAGTTGTTAAAAGTTACGTTTACGACTGGGGGAAAATTTTTATGGGTTTGTTGTGTAATTTGTGGTGTTGTATGGTCATGTGAAGAATAGGCACCCTTATTGTTACTTACAGTGTGTTTATATAGTGAAGATAGTGTTTTGGATTAAGTAACATTCTAGTTTTTAAAATGTTACTTATAGTGTGTTTATATAGTGAAGATAGTGTTTTGGATTAAGTAACATTCTAGTTTTTAAAATGTTACTTATAGTGTGTTTATATAGTGAAGATAGTGTTTTGGATTAAGTAACATTCTAGTTTTTAAAATGTTACTTACAGTGTGTTTATATTGTGAGGATAGTGTTTTGGATTAAGTAACATTCTAGTTTTTAAAATGTTACTTAGTGTGTGTTTATATAGTGAAGATAGTGTTTTGGATTAAGTAACATTCTAGTTTTTAAAATGTTACTTAGTGTGTTTATATAGTGAGGATAGTGTTTCGGATTAAGTAACATTCTAGTTTTTAAAATGTTACTTATAGTGTGTTTATATAGTGAAGATAGTGTTTCGGATTAAGTAACATTCTAGTTTTTAAAATGTTACTTATAGTGTGTTTATATAGTGAAGATAGTGTTTCGGATTAAGTAACATTCTAGTTTTTAAAATGTTACTTATAGTGTGTTTATATAGTGAGGATAGTGTTTTTATATTAATTCCCTGGATGTTGTTTTAAGATTGGTGGTCCCTGGTTCAAGTAGTGACTGTGTTTGACTGCCCACTGCGTCCCCTACCATCTGGACAAGGTAAGTATTGCTGTCTTGTTCTTGTTCTTGTTGTTCGTGTTCTTGTTCTTGTTCTTCTTGTTCGTGTTCTTGTTCTTGTTCTTGTTCTTGTTGTTCTTGTTCTTGTTGTTCGTGTTCGTGTTCTTGTTCTTCTTGTTCTTGTTCTTCTTGCTCTTGTTGGTCTTGTTGTTCTTGTTGTTCTTGTTGTTATTCTTCTTGTAATGTTAGATTAGTTATGTTATGTTACGTTCTGTTAAATTTTGTCAAGTTATTATGTTATATTTGGTTGTCAGGTTAGATTAGGTTAACGAGGGTTAATCTTCAGGTGAAATAAGCTAGGAGGGTTAATCATCAGGTGAGTCAAAACACTATACTATCATGCTTGCTTCAGTGTTAATAAGTTAATCAGTTAACATGTTACAGTGATACGTAGGATAGACGACAGGTAATTTCACTGACTCATCTTCTTCCTTCAGGTAAGTGCATCCTAACAGCTCTTCGTGGGCCAGTTAACACACCATACACCAGGTACGTACGAGTTAACTGTTAATTAACCTCTACAGACACCCCCCCCCCCCTTATACTGATGGGTATATATCCTGGTATAATACACATTGATATAAGGTTACTTGACCATCGAGTATATCTATATAACTTGATATACCAAACGATTTATATAATACCAATATGAGTTAGTCACGACGTCTCTATATCAAATATCTTGTTACTTTACTCCATTTAGTCATAATATCATATAAAACACCCAGGAATATACTATAATAACTTAGAGCATTAGGATATAGGGGATTTTATATCGAGGGAACGTGTTATAATGTTATATAAGATAGAGAATAACATGAGAGTATCTTGTGTGGGGGAAAATAATGTCTGGTTGGCCCGCCCGCACGTCACCAAGGGAGATTTTGTGTACACAGTCAGGCGCTCGCTTGACTGACAGGGGAAAAGGGGGTCTTACGGTGGGGCGGGGGAGAAGGGGGATTGATAGGGGAGGGAAACTCAGAGGGGGGATTCATGAGGAGGGGGCTCATGGGAGAAGGGGGACTGACAGGGGGGCATTAACAGGGGGGGAAAGGGGGATTTACATGGGGTTCAACTTGTGTGCGTTGTGCCGTGGATGAAGGCCATCTCGTGTTGTTTAGACTGTGGTAGTTAAGACCAGGTGTGGCAGGGGTAGCAACGGCAAGACAGAGGGAGACAGCAGTGTGAAAGCAAAAGTAAACAGTGATGATAGCTACAGCAAGGGTTATATTCCCCGGTTAAAAACAATAGATACAGGAACGGTGACAGCAGTGATATTAATAACAATGGCCGGGGATAGCTACAACAACAACAACAACAACAACAACAACAACAACAACAACAACACCACCACCAACAACAACAACAACACCACCAACACCACCATCACCAACAACAACAACAACAACAACAACAACAATAAACACCACCACCATCACAACAACAGCAAAAACAACAAAATTACAACCACCACCACCACCACAACAACAACAACAACGACAGATTAAAACAGCATTAACAGCAACAATAACAGCAGGAAGTAAACCACAGTGACAGCAACAGCAATATTGAAATTTCCGGCACCTTAGTCACGCCAGGAGCTTAGTAACAGAGAAGAGGGGTGGGGTGGGGATGGTAGCCTAAAGCTGTGTGTGAGAGAGAGAGAGAGAGAGAGAGAGAGAGAGAGAGAGAGAGAGAGAGAGAGAGAGAGAACACAGGACAGCATTTATTACTGTGTGATAGAAATGAGATAGTTAGGGGGGTTGGGAGGGGATGAGACGCAGGGAGAAGAGGTGAGAGTGAGGGGAGTGTGGGGGAGAGGAGGGGAGAGGTGTGAGGGAGGAGGGGAGAGGTGTGGGAGGAGGGGAGGGAGAGCGAGGGGAGAGGGATGGTGAGGGGAGAGTGGAGGGAGGGAGAGGGAGAGAGGAGAGTGTGTAGAGTGAGGGAGAGGGGGAGGGGAGAGAGGGGAGGGAGGGGAGGTGGGAGTAAGGGAGAGGGGGGAGTGAGGGGAGAGGGGGAGTGGGAGGGGAGAGGGGGAGTAAGGGGAGAGGGGGAGAGTGAGGAGAGGGAGAGGAGGGGAGAGGTGTGGGAGGTGGGAGAGGTGTGGATAGTGAGGGGAGGTGGGGGAGAGTGAGGGAGAGGTGGGATAGGGGAGGGGAGAGGAGAGTGAGGGGAGAGGGGGAGAGTGGGGAGGGAGAGGAGGAGGGGAGGGGGAGAGTGGAGGGGAGAGGTGGATAGTGAGGGGAGAGGGGAGGTGAGGGGAGAGAGGAGGAGGGGAGAGTGTAGGGAGTGAGGGGAGAGGGGGAGGGAGAGAGGTGGGAGAGTGAGGGGAGAGTGTGAGTGAGGGGAGTGTGTGAGAGTGAGGGGAGAGTGTGTGAGTGAGGGGAGAGTGTGTGATAGTGAGGAAGACTGTCAAGACAATTAGAGAAAAAAGTGAAAATAATGAGTGTGAGAGTAAGAGAAGAGTGTGTGAGTGAGGGGAGTGTGTGAGAGTGAGGAGAGAGAGAGTGTGTGAGAGTGAGGGGAGGCGCCACAGAGTCCCCTTGGCTGCCTGGCTCGGTCGTCAACTAGGCTTTTACTGCTCACGTTCTCTTACACAGATTGTGATATAATTTGAATTTCTTTTTTTTTCTTCATTTTTGTTTTTTTAAGCTGGGACAGGACTATGTTGCTATTGTCTTGTAGTTGTGTGTAGTTGAGAGGTCAAGCGGAGATTAGGCAACCTGCTTATTTTATTTTAGGCACCCCAGTACTAATCTAACCTAACCATTACTCATACACACACTCCACTCACCTACACTCCACCTGCCCACCCACCCACCCACACACACACACACACACACCCACCCACTCCACACATGCCTCCACCCACCCACTTACATTATTGCCACACACCCACACATATAAGGGTGTTTCCAATCACTTCGAAGCCCAAGAAAACTTGCCAAGTAGCCCAGTAGTTTGAGTTTAGTTTTATGTGTAAATAAACTCCTTTTACGACCGACCAAGTGGCCTATTTATTTAGATATGTATTTATGCAGAGCTGCCGATAGTGAAGGGGCGAGCATCCTTACCATTTGCATGTGGTTCGACGCCGCCAAGCAGATAGCCTTGGTCGTTGGCCTTCCACACCCCGAAATTGGACGCTGTCACAGTATATATGTGTTTTGGTGGTGGGGGCGTGTGGGTGACTGTTGGCTCCGTCCACCCACTTTCTTTTTACTTGTGAGGCTAGGTTAGGTTAGGTTAGATTAGGTTAGGTTAGGTTAGGTCATTCTGGGCTTCAGTTCTGGTTGGTTAAGTTATTTATTGGGATGGGTTTGGTTTGGTTAGGTTAGATTAATTGTTGGGATGGGTTAAGCTTGGTTAGGTTAAGTCAGGTCAACCGAGGTTAAATTTTGACCCAACCCAACCCAACCTTTCTCTGACTCCCCACACACACACACACACACCACACACACACACACACACACACACACACACACACACACACACACACACACCATCTGGGTTATTTACATTCTGAATTCCTCCTCCAGGGATTATTTTAGTAAGAGCATTGCCATATTCTTGTAAGACGTTACAGATGTGCTACAGTGGCTGAGAGGGGTGGAGGGGGTGTGGGGGCCGGGGGGTGTAACGGTGTGGCTGGGAGGGAAGCAGATCACAGCTGTGGGAAAGGGGGGGGGAGTTAAGGGGGAGCATTGCTGAGAGGAATAGGGGTTAGGGGGGGGGGCAGAAAGGGCTATTGGAGGGCAAAGAGCATTAATGTCTCAACAGACTGCTAGCTGGGTGTAGGCGGTTATACACCTCACCTGAACAAAGACAGAACCAAGCAACAGACCTAATGCGGGGGAGGGGAGGGGAGGGGATGGGGGAGGTGGGTACTCTCACCTGGACACGTTTATTCCTGTCTAAAAATAAATAAATAATAGATATGAAGATTTTTTTATTTTTTTTTTATTTTTATTATTATATTTTATTATCATTTATTTATCTCCTGAAGTGATTAGAATGTTTTAATTATTTTATTGGTGATTATTTAGTTTATTTACTCATCTAGAATACTTAACATAGCTACAGTAACATGCGATTGTATTTACTCAATATATACATTAAAATAAGATAAATAAGATATGTATTTTATTATTTGTTTATGATATTTCTTCTTTTATTCTTTATTATTATCAGTGGAGATATATTTTATTTTCGTTTATTTTCAAAGACGTTCGTGAGGTAACTTAAAGGGGGATGGGGAGGGGTGGGGAGGAGTGGGGGTAGTAATTTGTGTTGAGCGATAACCTGGCTAAATTTATTTCGGCCGTAAGTTGTGTCGCTGTCGTTTTTAGTGAGCGAGGAGAATTTATACAAGAACGGATGGTACAAGAAATTATAAGGCCAGCAGGTGTGAGGCGGTGAGACATTAGTTTTGTTAATTATGATAATGATGGATGGTGCTGTTTCAGGGGGAGGGGAGGGGGGGAGAGGGTCATCCAGTACACACCTCCACCCCCCACACACACACAAAATAGGCGTGTGTTAATGGCATATACGATTATATAGTGACACAGACAGACAGACCCCCCACACACACACACACATACACACACACACATGGCCACACACACACACACTCCCCCCAATATTTCCCATAACAATTGCAAAATAACCAACTCCAGAACCCATAACTCAACCTCACTAAAACCTAAACACTAAAAACCCTCCATTAATATCCCTCTTCCAATAGGTGTGAGAGACGTCAATAGTGTCCCTCTTCCAATAGGTGTGAGAGACGTCAATAGTGTCATTAATACACACCTGGTAAGCGTCCGGGCAGGTAAACACACACACACACATCATGATAGGTACTTGTAAACACTATATCTGAGGCACTATTTATCTAAGTAAATCACAGGCACTTATAAAAGTATTTGTGTCATTGATTTACTTCATCTATCGTCTGCAGGGTCAAATGAATGATGGTTTGGTGTGGTAGTAAAGGTGTGTGTGTGTGTGTGTGTGTGTGTGGGTGTGTGTGTGTGTGTGAGGTGCTTTACGGTATATAGTGCCAGTGTACAGTGCCACACCCATTGGATGTCATGTGGTCGTGAGGGGTGACACCCAACACACATTACTTAATTAGAACATATCTGCTCTCTCTCCACACCTGTCTACCTTCCCTCCACACCTGCCTACCTGCCCTCCACACCTGCCTACCTGTCCTCCACACCTACCTACCTGCCCTCCACATCTGCCTACTTTCCCTCCACACCTGCCTATCTGCCCTCCACACCTGCCCTCCACACCTGCCTACCTCATATTTTCAACCATATGTCACTCAGGTGTGTTGATGTTTATATGTGCTGAGATAAATATGTATTGTTGAGACCAGAATCCCCTCGTTGTGGACTTGTTAGGTTAGGTTAGGTTAGGTTAGGTTAGGTTAGGTTAGGTTAGGTTAGGTTAAGTTAGGTTAGGTTAGGTTAGGTTAGGTTAGGTTAGGTTAGGATTAATGGGTAGTTCAGCGATGGTGACTGTTGTTTACTATCATAACTTGACCCAGTGTAAGAATTAGAGAAGAAATATTGCCAATAATTTTCAGGGAATTATTCTGGAAATACATCAATGAGAGAGAGAGAGAGAGTGTGTGTGTGTGTGTGTGTGTGTGTGTGTGTGTGTGTGTGTGACTACCAAATACCACAGTTCACGATATACAAAAACATCCTCGCTGTTGGTGACCTGAATCAAAGCGTTCACTTTTTAATGACAATAGGAGACCATCAATTAACAATAACACAAAGGTAATGGCGGCGTTCAGGTGTTCAAAGGTTCAGGTAATTGATGTAATTAATATCGGGACAAATACTCCAAAACAACGTCAATTTTAATAACCAGAATTCATTTTTTTTATTAATTAAAGGAATTAATTATTATGACGCATTTCAGGTGTTTTTTTTTGTATGTTTGTGTTTATTTAATGTTTTTTTCGCGTATAATTAGTGGCTTTGTTATTGTAATGTTAATGCTGAGTGGTGTACATATCAGAGGTCATTTACATATATTATTAGAGGTTTACAGGTGAGTATGGTGTTAATTCATGAGGTCAGGTGAGGTGATGACCTTAACCACACACACACACACAGACAGATAATTTATTAAAGACCTTAGTTGTTAAAGAATAAAAATATCATTAAAATTTCCACATCGTCGTCTTAAATTTCTACACGAGGCAACAATTATAAACAAAAGTATAAATTTATTAAACTGTTAATTTTCAAACATGACTAAACTTCAACAAAACTTCATACATTTATACAAGAGTTTTTAAGAGTGTATGAGAAATATTTATCTTCCGTAAAATGAGAACGAAATACTGTGTTAACCTGATGTTCTTTCTTTTACTTAAGGTGATCAAATTTAACGCACGGAAGAGATTTGTCATTTGCAAGCATTGAAACCCAAGTTGCCTGACTATTGCATGTTATTTTTTTTTTCTTCTTGCAAAATTCCTGATCTCTTATTGTAACATTTTCATCTCTCCCTGCAACATTCCTTATTTCTTCCTGCAACATTCCTTATCTCTTCCTGCAACATTCCTTATTTCTTCCTGCAACATTCCTTATCTCTTCCTGCAACATTCCTTATCTCTTCCTGCATCATTCCTTATCTCTTCCTGCAACATTCCTTATTTCTTCCTGCAACATTCCTTATCTCTTCCTGCAACGTTCCTCATATCTGCAACATTTCCCACCTCTTGCAACGTTCCCCACCTCTTGTTGCAACATTCCTCAGTTACCCACGTCAATTTACACACTCTCACCGTCAGACCTAATACTCGAACCAACACACCTTCGTCCGAGTGAACGTGTTTACGCCCTCTCAGCCACACAGCGGATACTAACTGCTCGATTAACTAAGGAATGTTGGTTCGAATCTTTGGACAATATTTTATTATCATTTTTTTTTTACTGGGATTAAATTTCTAAAGCATTGGGCTTGTTAGAATGATCAGGCTTAACAGTTGTTTGAGCTTACGACATAGTGAGGTTTTGTATTGTGAATTCAAGACAAGATATAAGAACATAGGAACATAAGAATGGAGGAAACTGCAGCGAGTCTATTGGTCCATACTGGGAAGTCCCATTTACACCCAACCCCTATTGCTCATATAAGCATCCAACCTATGTTTGAAGCTATCCAGCGTATTCGAGTAAATGATGATATTTGGTAACTTGTTCCATTCATCCACCACTCTGTTTCCAAACCAGTGTTTACCTAATTCGCGCCTAAATCTAAATTTGTCTAATTTAAAACCGTTGTTTCGAGTTCTCGGGCGTTTTAATCTTACGACATAGTGAGCTTTTGTGGTGTGAGTTCAAGACAAGACAGAATATTCTCGGGTGTTTTAAGCTTACGACATAGTGAGCTTTTGTGGTGTGAGTTCAAGACAAGACAGAATATTCTCGGGTGTTTTAAGCTTACGACATAGTGAGCTTTTGTGGTGTGAGTTCAAGACAAGACAGAATATTCTCGGGTGTTTTAAGCTTACGACATAGTGAGCTTTTGTGGTGTAGGTTTGTGACACTAAAATGTATTCTTGTGTATTGATATCACGACACGACATATATTTTTAGCATTCTGTTAAACTTACGACACACACACACACACACACACACACACACACACACACACACACACACACACACACACACACACACATGACCAATAATACACACTGAGAATACAAACTAATACACGAAAATGCACGCTAAAATACATTTATTCTATCTTAACATGATATTGTATTAAATTATATAGCTATAATTCTTTCTCTGTAAGCTTTTTGATAATATAGAAAGAGATATGAACTTCACAAAAGCTTAAAGTTTGGGTAAAAATTGTTCCTGTGTTATTGACTCTTATTACCCGCAGTATATTTGAAGCTTTTAAAAAGGTTTGTGGTTAGAGAATAAATTTGCGTACACTGGAGTTTAAGTTGGGTTAGGCTAGGTTAGGGGGGGTGAGGTTAAGGGGGTGAGGTTAGGGGGAGGGTGAGGTTAAGGGGAGTGGTAGGTTAGGGGTAAGTTAGGTGTATGTTAGGTTAGGCAGAGGGTAGGTTAGGTTAGGTTAGCTCAAATTCGACAAGAAGTAGGTTAAATTAGGTTAGGTTAGTAACAGGTTAATTTTAGTTAGGTTAAAAGTAAATTATTTTAGATTTGATAAAGTTAAGCTAACATAAATCATATCGTGCTAACTTTCGATTAAATATAGAATATAATTAACATAAAAGACACATTAAACCACCTTTAATTGAGGCTCAGGTAAAGGTAACTCATGATCCCAGGTATGCGGACGTATCATTATTATTTACCTATAGGAATCACGTAGTTTTAAACGAAAGGAAATTCTTGTTGTTTGTATTAAAAGGTTCGACAGTTTAGTGGTGTAAAAGGTGGCGTTTATGAGTCGTAAACCGGGCAGGTGAGAGAGGCACCACAACGAGGAGGAAATTAAATGCCAGAATGTGCGTTTGGTCTTGAAGTTTTTGTGGGGGGGAGGTGGTGAGGGAGAGTGGGTGAGGGGGATAGTGAGGGAGGGAGGGTGGGTGGGTGGGGTGGGAGGTAGGGTGGTGAAGGAAGGAGATTGGTGAGGAGAGGGGGTGAGGGATAGTGAGGGTGGTGATGAAGAGGGGTGGGTGGGTAATAGTGAGGGTGAGGGTGGTAAGGGTGGTAAGGGGGTGACAACTTGACAACTTAACAGCCTAAATAATCACTTAACACAGCGTAAAGAATCACTTGGCTGTCACCCAAACCAAAATGACAAGACCTCCCCCTCCCCCCCCCCCCCCCCTTCCCCGTTTAGCGTGTCGCCGCAGCAGAAGGATGCAGAGAAAAGTAGGAGGAGGACGATAGGAAAGGTCTGAAGATTTCCTACAAGGAGACGTTGACGCTAGGATTAGGCGAGGTTTATGAGAGGGCGTGGCTGTGGTGTTCCTCCTTCAGGATTTTCTGCTGCTCAGTATAGAACCTCAGGGATCCTACAACTCCACTATAAGGAATTGTCTTGTATTCCTTCGTATCATTCATGTTTATTAGGATTCTGGTGATGGTCATGTGGTGTTAATGGTTAGATTAAGGTTGGGTGAAGGTTGGATATTAGTTAGGTTTAGGTTAGGTTAGGTTAGGTTAGGGTAGGGTAGCTTGGGTTTGGTTAAGGTTAGGTTAGGTTACGGTAGTTTAGTTTAGTTTAGGTTGTGTTAGTTTTGTCTATGTCACTTAGAAATATATTTACAGCTGTCTTAATAGATCCAAGTAACGTATTTCTAACATATTAACAGTGGAGTGTTTTAGAGACGGTGTTTTGAGCGATATATAACACAGGTATGATAATTCCCACCTGGTGACTGCGTTATGGAAGTGGTGCATCAGCCTAATACAGGTACAGATTTAGGTGTAAACAGCAGGTAAAATTGGCATGAGAGGAATTTTAAAAGTCCATTTAGGTAGTGTAAATGTTTTCTTCGTACACACACACACACACACACACACACACACACACACACACACACACACACACACACACACACACACACACACACACACATACACACACACACACACACACACACACACACACACACACACACACACACACACACACACACACACACACACACACACACACACACACACATACACACACACACACACACACACACACACACACACACACACACACACACACACACACACACACACACACACACACACACACACACACACACACCACTGTATAAAGACCTCATAAATACACATTGGAGCTAAGCGTATGATGGAACACGCGCCCATGCACACACACCATCGCCTGATGATCAGATACACCTCCGTCTTTAACCCTCAGACAAGTAGATAGATAGATAGATAGATAGATAGATAGATAGATAGATAGATAGATAGATAGATAGATAGATAGATAGATAGATAGATAACAAAAGAACAAATAATAATAGCAATCTGAGTGAATAGAGTGGATGGAACAGAAAATAAGGATGGGAGAATCTTCCTCCCCCAGAGACAGGAAGACTGGCAGACAGACAGATAACATAGCCGTCAATCACTCAACCCACGCGAGGCTCTGAGTCAGCGAGACAGGTAATCTAGCTCATATACCTGACCGTCAGCACATAAACAATAGTTCTCGTGACGGGTAGTGATTGTCCTTTGAGGCTGTCACTGCCCTCCCTCTCATCAGCTGTTATTCGTAAACAAAAGCCATCTTCCATCAGCTGATATTCGTAAACAAAAGCCATCTTCCATCAGTTGATATTCGTAAATAAAAGCCTCCTTCAAAAACAAAAGCCATCTTCCATCAGCTGATATTCGTAAACAAAAGCCATCTTCCATCAGTTGATATTCGTAAACAAAAGCCATCTTCCACCAGCTGACATATGTAAACAAAAGCCTCCTCCGATCAGCTGTTATACATAAACAAAGACACGTGGCGTTGTTTTTTTTCACGTCTTCATTCATTGATTATGTTCTCATTATCTCTCACCTGTAATAAACTCTTCTCTTTCTCCTCCATCTTTTTCTCTCAATACTTTGTTTCCCCCTTTCCCATTTCCTCTTTATTGCATCCTTTCCTACCCATTCTCTCATCCCTCCTCTGTCCACTATATCTCTTTCCTTCCCCCTATCCCCTGTAACCTCTCTCCCTCCCCCTATCCCTTCTACCTCCCTCTTCCATCTGACTCGTGGTTTTAATCAAGAGATCCCAATAACAGAGTAAAGGAACAATTGAACGTATCTGGGACCATCCAATAAGCCACACTTATGTATGTATGTATGTATGTATGTATGTATGTATGTATGTATGTATGTATGTATGTATATATATATGTATGTATGTATGTATGTATGTATGTATGTATGTAATTAAAACTTCAAGCTGAAATCGAATACTGGTCAGCCATCTTGTGTGAGAGAGTGATTGGCTGAGAGGAAAAAAAATAGTGACTCCTATACCACTACATCAGAGACCAGGGTTCGATTCCCATTTTAGTCTGTATAGTTATAGGGATATATGTATAATTCACCTATAATTTAGGTATGGTTAGAATATAGGTCAATTTGATTATAGTGTTTTATAATGTTTTTTGTTGTTATTATTTGTGATTTTCTGCCTTTGTTGATCTCACTGGTGGATGTAATTTGCACGTGAGGGAGTGGTTAGTTTTTTTTTGTTTACTTCAGGTCAGTTCGTCACTCCTGCAACCTCCAATTTAATCTCTCTCTCTCTCTCTCTCTCTCTCTCTCTCTCTCTCTCTCTCTCTCTCTCTCTCTCTCTCTCTCTCTCTCTCTCTCCTACTCTCTCTCTTTCTCTCTCTCTCTCAGCCCTTCCTCCAGCTGTCCCTATGCATCCACAACCTCATCTCCTTCTCCTTCGTGTCACACCCTCCCTAATCTCCCCTCTCTGTGTCACACCCTCCCTGTGTCACACCCTCCCTGTGTCACACCCTCCCTGTGTCACACCCTCCCTGTCAGACACCAACACAGAACAGTGTGGAATTTCCCCTTGAGTCACCTAACCTGGCTCACTAATCTATTTCCTCACGAGATGGAAGACGACACACACACACACGCACACACACACACACACACACACACACACACACACACACACACCTCCCACCCCTCCCTCACTGGAACTCCACCTCCCTCACTGGACACCTCACCTCCCTCACTGGACACCTCACCTCCCTCACTGGACACCTCACCTCCCCTCACTGGACACCTCACCTCCCTCACTGGACACCTCCCCACCTCCCTCACTGGACACCTCACCTCCCCTCACTGGACACCTCACCTCCCTCACTGGACACCTCACCCCCCTCACTGGACACCTCCACCTCCCTCACTGGACACCTCACCTCCTCACTGGACACCTCACTCCCTCTGGACACCTCACCCCCCTCACTGGACACCTCCACCTCCCTCACTGGACACCCTCACCTCCCTCACTGGACCTTACCTCCCTCACTGGACACCTTACCTCCCTCACTGGACACCCCTCCCTCACTGGACACCCTCACCTCCCTCACTGGACACCCCCTCACCTCCCTCACTGGACACCCTCCACCTCCTCACTGGACACCTTACCTCCCTCACTGGACACCTCACCTCCCTCACTGGACACCTCCTCCCCTCCTGGACACCTCCCACCTCCCTCACTGGACACCCTCACCCTCCCCCCTCACTGGACACCTCACCTCCCTCACTGGACACCTCACCTCCCTCACTGGACACCTCCTCCCTCACTGGACACCTTACCTTTATAACACCCGACCAATACTCAATTTCTCACTCCAGCTCAGGTCACCGATCGTCCCCCTCCCTCCCCCTCTCCCCTCCCCCCTCCTCCCCTCCCCTCTCCCCTCTCCCCCTCTCCCCCTCCTCCCCTCCCTCTCCCCCCCGGGTCAGCGCTCCCATCCTCTCTGCCTTAACCCTTGTGATCCAGCCGTAGAGTGTGATGACCTGTGTGGTGATGGTGTGGTGAGGTGTGGTGAGGTGTAAAGTGTGGTGATGGTGTGGTGAGGTGTGGTGAGGTGTGGTGAGGAGTGGTGATGGTGTGGTGAGGTGTGAGCAGTGGTGTGGTGAGGTGTGGTGTGGTGTGGTGAGAGCAGTGTGTATGGTGAGGTGTGAAAATGGGATCAGCTGAAGATTAGACACCCCAGAGTAAAGACAAAGATAGGAACATAGACAAAAACAACAACAAAAACAATCGTAATAACAAAGACAGAGACAGGACAAAACAACGAAAACAAGTGCAAAGGAAGGTGGGGAGGGAGATAACAGAAAAGAAATCCTAGCAGCTCACTTTCTTTCTTTCTTTCTTTCTTTTCTTTCTTTTCTTTCTTTCCTTTTTTCAGTTTGTCGAATCATGTTTACCTCTCTATCATCTTGTGTGTGTGTGTGTGTGTGTGTGTGTGTGTGTGTGTGTGTGTGTGTGTGTGTGTGTGTGTCTCATTTGGAGCACTACTACTACATACATACATACATACATACATACATACATACATACATACATACATACATACATACATACATACATACATACATACATACATACATACATACATACATACATACATACATACATACATACATACATACACTTTGCTTCATGTCTTCCCCGAGTTTGTTATTATTATTTTTTGAGAACTCTCCATCTGTCAATACTCCGTGTTGCCATATGGGGGGTGGATAATTCTTACCACAAAATATTACCCCAAACTCTTAAACTGTTAATTCTTTTTATTTATTTATATATTTATCTATTTATCTCTAATATTTTATACAGAGGGATATTGATCATTATTACAGGAGATATGTTTATGTAATTGTATGTATTTCTTTAACATATTTCAGTGGTAAATTAAAATCACTAGCCGGTGTTGTAATCTGAGTATATCATAAAACAATTAATTATATCGTAATTATAATCCATTTAGGTAACCGGAAAAAAATAACCGTAATACAACCGGTTAGATATCCGGATAAATCACTTGAATAAATTTATCTTCAACATCTTATGGAAAAAAAAACTCAAATAATATTCCTTTTAGAGAAGCGTTAAAGAGACCTGGAAAATAATGATCAAATTTAATGGTTTAGCTACATGTTTGGGTGGGTGGCGTGGTGGGTGGGTGGGTGGGTGGGTTGAGTGGGTGGGTGGCTGGGGTGGGTGGGTGGGTGGGTGGGTGGGTTGAGTGGGTGGGTGGCTGGGTGGGTGGGTGGGTGGGGTTGAGGGGTGGCGTGGTGGGTGGGTGGGAAGGCTTTCATGGTTAGGTGAGTGGTGTGGTGATCTTGGTTGGGTGGGCGGCATGATGGTCGTGTTTGGATGGGGAGCTCAAATCACCTACATGTGTGTGTGTGTGTGTGTGTGTGTGTGTGTGTGTGGTGTGTGTGTGTGTGTGTGTGTGTGTGTGTGTGTGTGTGATATTCTTCTCTTGGGCCAAAGTGGGAATTGGGCGAGAGACAGAGTTGCTGTTTTGATGTAATATTCATACGACACGCAGCCAGGCCTTGACGCTTGTGTGCAGACATACACACGTACACGCATACTAACACGGATGATGCATGCGTGTACACCAAAAAATACGCACACACAGCTACACCAACACTCACACTAATACAACACATACGTGACCCTCCCCCACACACACACCTCAGGTAAATAAGCAGGTACTTAATAATTAGCGTGCTGGTACTCGACACGCCCTCGGGTTCACACCTATCTCCTCACCCTCCCTCCCCTACCCCTCCCCTCCCCCACAACGCTCCTCCCTCCCTCCCTTCCCTCCCCTACCCTCCCTCCCCTACCCTCCCTCCCTTCCGGATTCTCAAAGGCTTCTATGTTCATCTTCCGTCCTTGTCTAAACTCGTAGCTAGAGAGAGAGAGAGAGAGAGAGAGAGAGGAGAGAAAAGGATGGAGACAGACAGACAGACAGACAGACAGCGATTAAATTTCCTTTACTAAAGAATATAAATTAACTTACGAGAAATATGAGAATCACCGCCACAGGTGATAATGAACTTCAACTTAATTACTGTACTAAGGGCTCGCCAGGTGTGTGTGTGGGGGTGAGGATGAGTGGGTTCTCTATTTACTATCTGGCAACTTGTCATCCTCAGCTGGGAATCGAGGTGCCGGTTAGTATTGTGGATCGGTTATTGTGGTAAAATGTAAACAATGGCTGGATAGGAGAGAAATATTGGGGAAGATAGATAGATAGATAGAGAGAGAGAGAGAGAGAGAGATAGAGAGAGAGAGAGAGAGAGGGAGAGAGAGAGAAGGAGAGAGAGCATTATTCAGTTTCCAGTGTGAACAAAGATATACCGCAACACCATTCCCTAATTTACATACAACACGAGACACAGCACAGACCAATTTTGCTGTGATGCTGTTTTGTTTACAATCCACATCAGCTGTTTTTGGTTTATTTACATCCACATCAGCTGTTTTTGGTTTATTTACATCCACATCAGCTGTTTTTGGTTTATTTACATCCACATCAGCTGTTTTTTGTGTTTATTTACATCACCTGTCTCCATTTCCACCTGTGATTCCAGGTTAATTAACTTTTTGTACACAGTTGGCGATTCTTTCCACGTAAAGGTTAATACTCTGGTGACTTATGGCCAATTAGTGTAGGAATGTGTGTAACTTTCATCACCATCATCATCATCATCATACCATCATCATCATCATCACCATCATCATCATCATCATCACCATCTTCATCATCATCACCTCTATCATCATCTTTGGACCCAGTCGAAGATCTCAAGGTTAGGTTAGGTTAGGTTACATTAGGTTAGGTTAGGTTTGGTTTAAAGGCAGGTTAGTTTAGGGTAGGTTAAATTAGACCTACCAGATAGATAGATAGATAGATAGATAGATAAAGAAAGATAAAAGGAGAGAAAGAAGAGAGAAAGAGAAGAAGAGAGAAAAAATATTGATAGGTAAAGAAAGGGAGGAGAGAGAGAGAAAGAGAGGAGAGAGAGCCTTGAGACAGTCTACCCCGAAGGATCAATGAGGTGACCCCCCGCCCCCACCGCCCATTCTGGCAACACTGTGTTACCCAGATAGTCAAACACGGGTTCATCTAGTGGGCCCCAGTCCTGATAGACCCCAAGCAATCTAGTCAACTGCGCCCAGCTAACCTACTGTAGTCTACTGGGCCCCAGCTAATCTAGTCATCTGGCCCCAAGCAAACCTACTGTAGTCTTGGGCCCTAGCAATCTAGTCATCTGCGCCCCAAGCTAACCTACCTGTAGTCTACTGGGCCCCAGCTAATCTAGTCAACTGAGCCCCAAGCTAACCTACTCGTAGTCTACTGCCCCAAGCTAATCTAGTCAACTGAGCCCCAGCTAACCTACTTAGTCTACTGGGCCCAAGCTAATCTTGATCATCTGGGCTCTAAGCCAACCTACTCGTAGTCTCTGGGCCCCAAGCTAATCTAGTCAACTGAGCCCCAAGCTAACCTACTGTAGTCTACTGGGCCAGTTAATCTAGTCAACTGAGCCCAAGCTAACCTACTCGTAGTCTACTGGGGCCCCAAGCTATCTAGTCATCTGGGCTCAAGCCAACCTACCTGTAGTCTACATTGCCCCAAGCTAATCTAGTCAACTGAGCCCCCAGCTAACCTACTGTAGTCTACTGGGCCCAGCTAATCTAGTCAACTGAGCCCCAAGCCAACCCATCAGCCTACTGGGCCCCAGTAATCTAGTCATCTGGGCCCAGCTAACTCGTAGTCTACTACTGAAGCCATCTAGTCAACTGAGCCCCAAGCTAACCTACTCTGTAGTCTACTGGGCCCCAGCTAATCTAGTCAACTGAGCCCTGCTAACCTACCTGTAGTTCACTGGGCCCAGTAATCTAGTCATCTGGGCCCAGTTCTACTTGTAGTCCACTGGGCCCTGTTAATCCAGTAACTGAGCCCCAAGCTAACTACTCTGTAGTCTACTGGGCCCTGCTAACTAGTATCTGTGCCCTGCTAACCTACTCGTAGTCTACTGGGCCCTGCTTAATCTAGTCATCTGGGCCCCAAGCTAAACTTCTAGTCTACTGGGCCCCAAGCTAATCTAGTCAACTGAGCCCCAAGCTAACCTACTCGTAGTCTACTGGGCCCCAAGCTAATTTGTCATCTGGGCCCAGCTAATGTAGTATACCGGGCCCCAAGTCCTGATAGACCCCAAGCTAAGGTAGCATAATGGGCCTCAGGGATTGTTGATCTATATTGATGACTGCATAGCTATGGTTAGGTTAGGTTAGGTGACTGATGACCTAACCTCACCAAACCTAACCTAACCTAACCTAACCTAAATTAACCAAACCACAGTTAACTGAACTTAACCTTTACTGAAGTCTAAGTTAAAGTAAGGGCACCAAATTAACCTAACCTAACCTAACCTAACTCAAATAATTCGGTGTTTGTGGGCCCATACCCTCTCCTTCTCCCCTCTCCCTCCTCCCTCCCTCCTTCCTATCCTTCTCTCCCTCCTCACTCTCCTCCTCACCCCCTCCTTCCCCCTCCTTCCTATCCTTCTCCTCCCTCCTCACTCTCCTCTCTACCCTCCTTCTCCCCCTCCCTCCTCCCTCCCTCCTTCCCATCCTCTCCTCCCTCCCCTCACTCTCCCCACCCTCCTTTCTCCTCCCTCCTCACTCTCTACCCCCCCGGTCGAAGAAAAAATACCAGATTGACCATTACCCTCCACCTCCTTAGTATCCTCCCTCCTTCCCTCCGACACACACCACCTCCATCCTTCTCCCTCCATCACCCTACCCTCTCCCACCTCCCTCCCTCCATCCATCCCACTACCCATGCCCCCTTCTTCTCCCATACCCTTTTTTCACTCTTCCTCCCTTTCTCCCCTCACATTACCCTCCCTCCCTCCCCCTCCCTCCCTCCCTCCCTCCCTCCATCACCCTGCCAGTGACCCCGTTAAGTCAATAATTGGATTTCGTAATACTGAAGTCTGCCCCAGTTGGTAACACTGAATTATGCACAGCTGACCTTGTCTACTTCCGTCTCGGTCAACAGGGTCAAATATAGTTGTTTTGATATGACGTCGGGTCATCCAGTCTCTCTCTCTCTCTCTCTCACGAAGATAAGAGACGGTTTGTATATTTTATGCAAGAGGAATTCTGCGCTTGAGGTTCTAAAATATATTCAGCGTCAATAATCACTGTGTTTAAGATAATGGAAGAGAGAGGGAATTTCTCTTCCGTGTGCTTGGTGCGTGTTTGTGTGTGTGTGTTGTGTGTGTGTGTGTGTGTGTGTGTGTGTGTGTGTGTGTGTGTGTGTGTGTGTGTGTGTGTGTGTGTGTGTGTGTGTGTATTATTTCGTCATCATAATCCTCACTATTCCATGACCTCATTATTCTCACTATCCCAGCCACGCAGCACCTAACTATCCTCACTATCTCCAGGTCTCACAATTCCAGCACCTCATTATACCATGACGTTATTATCCTCATTATACCATGACGTTATTATCCTCACTATCTCAGTACCTCACTATCCTCACTATTCCAGCACCTCACTATCCTCACTATCTCCCGGCTTCACCATCACTATCCTCCAGTCATTAATAAACCTATAGACACGAAAGACAAAAAGAAATTGCACCTAAACCCTAATGAGGGTGAAGATTCTAACCTCATGAGAATTAATTAATAATAATAATAATAATAATAATAATAAAATAATAATAATAATAATATTAATAATAATAATAATAAAAAATAATAATAATAATAATAATAATAATAATAATAATAATAATAATAATAATAATAATAATAATAATAATAATAATAATAATAATAATAATAATAATAATAATAATAATAATAATAATGTTAATAATAATAATAATAATAATAATAATAATAATAATAATATTAATAATAATAATAATAATAATAATAATAATAATAATAATAATAAATAATAAAAATAATAATAATAATAATAATAATAATAATATTAATAAATAATAATAATAATAATAATAATAATAATAATAATAATATATATTAATAATAAATATTAATATCAATAATAATAATAATAATAATAATAATAATATTAATAATAATAATAATAATAATAATAATAATAAAATTATAATAATAATTAATAATAATAATAATAATACTAATAATAATAAGCAACCATCACTGAAGGTCACGATAGAGGTCACCTCTAGGTCAGTGTGATGACCTGGCAGCGTGCATACCACAATTACCATGCAGGTATCTCTCTCCCGTACCACCTGACCAACACGCTGGCCTTACCTGAACAGAGGTCGCGAAATGACCTCTTCCCTCTCACGAAATGACTCCCTCCCAGCGTGAAATGATATGATTGACCCTTTCCCTGACCCCTAGTGAAACGACCCACTTTCGTGCTTGTCTGGATTTGCATGCCATTCTCCTCCTCTCACCTTCCTTTCTTTTCTCCTACCTCCCATCTCTTCCCTACCTACCCCCCCTCCCCTCCTCCTCTTCCAAATAATTATATACATACTATATTTTTGTTCTTTTAATTCTTCTTCTTTTCATATATATTTCTCTTTTAATCTAAACACTGTTGATGGTTTTGTCTGGATAATTACCACATTGTTTCTCCGTCTTACTTAAACCATCGCTTCACGTGTTCTCCTTTGTAATGAATGGAACAGAGGGTGTGTAGATTTTTACACACACACACACACACACACACACACACACACACACACACACACAACACACACAAATTTTACAATCAGTTATGCACGACAGATTACTTCCCTTCGTTCATCAGTTCATTAGTGGCAGTGCATGACGACGGCTCCTGAACGTGAGAACATTAGAATGTGAACATGTTCTTTTGATGAATAGACAGACAGACAGACAGACAGACAGACAGATAGATAATCACTTCTCCCCTCATTTTAGTACTTTTCGTTTATCACTTTCTTCGTTGTTTTAATTTTCTTCTATGTCTTCATCATCATCATCATCACCTCACTATCGGTACATATTCGTGACCAACCTGCATTATTAGGGACTGACTGACTTGATAAAAATTCACGGGTTCGATATCAAGTGTTTCCAATATGGCGAGGCTCGAACCGTGAAACCTTCAAACTTGGTACCAGATATTAGGGATTATGTGCCATTACCACTTGTGTTTGTGTGTAAGTGTTTGTGTGATGTATAACTCACACACGCACGGAGTTTACATACATACATACATACATACATACATACATACATACATTGTTCCTATAAGTAGCAAGTGACTGTTTGTTTAATCGATAGTAATTTTGTCTTGAATTATGTTCGTAAGATAATAGGTTGGGTTAGGTTAGGTTAGGTTAGGTTAGGTTAGGTTAGGTTAGGTTAGGTTAAGTGAGATAATAGGAAGTTTATAATTTTAATCTCTCTCTCTCTCTCTCTTTGTCCACCTATGTGAGCTTTTATTCTTATTTTCCTTTTCATTTACTTTCACATTTCCATTTTCTTTCTTTTTTTGTTTCTCCCTTCATCTTTCTTTGCCTCCTTTCTCTCCTTCTCTCTCTGCCTGTATACAGTGTCTCGTTTTTATGTGTGTGTGTGTGTGTGTGTGTGTGTGTGTGTGTGTGTGTTTTCATCTCACTCCTTCATACCACACGTTTTTATTTTACAGACAGACAGACACACACACACAAAGGCAGACACACACACACACACACACAAAGGCACACACACACACACACACACAAAGGCAGACACACACACACACACACACACAGAAGCAGACAGCCACACACACACACACAACTCTGTACTGTAATAACCCATAATGCTATCGTGTGGACAATTGTCGAACACAGAGAGAGAGAATGGATGGAATGTTATATACCACTATGAGGACTGAGGGGATAATGAATAAGTGTGTGTGTGTGTGTGTGTGGTGTAATAGAGAAAGATTGACGTGTATGATAATTGCTTAATCACCATCTTTTTTCCTCAGATTTTATTACATTTTCATATACATTATCTTAATAAGGATCCGTAGTAAGATAGAATATTACAACACTACTGAAGGGGTGGAAATAAATAATAATAATAATAAATAATAATAATAATAATAATAATAATAATAATAATAATAATAATAATAATAATAATAATAATAATAATAATAATGATAATAATAATAATAATAAAAGGGTACAGTACGATTGAAGAGGGGTGGGCGGGGGTGGGTGGGGGCGGGGAGGTAGGGGGGGTTGAGGTAGGAACTTCGTATCTTAACGAAACTTATGACGAAACTAAAAATAATAATAAAAAATGAAATGTATTAAATCAAAGGTTTTAATTAACTTTTTTTATTGATGGTGAGTTAAGTATTACAGGTAAACTCATTAGTGGTATTATTAATCTTCATCTAACACTATAGGTATACAGGTAAACTAACTAGTGGTTGTTTGTTTGTCGACTTTCCTCACTATTAAACCATCCATGCGTTATGTTAAAATGTCTATGTTGTAGGGAGAAAAGGAATAGGTAGATGGCTATGTCTAAATGTATGGTTGTGGGTCACTTAGCCATACAGTCTCTCTCAACCATTTAACCAGACCGCCTCTCTCAACCTTCCAACCATACTCTTGTTTATTGCTGATTAGTGATTCTGTTTTTTTTTATTGTCTTACCTGACCTTTACCGTGACCTCTCATATACACCTGTAATTAATACCTATCAAAAAATTTTAATTCATCATTTGACCTTTTCCTCTGACCCCTTTTTCTTGGGGGAGGTGGGGGTTCTTACCACCCCTGCTCATCATTAACCTTTGACCTTTCTGTGACCTATCCTCATCCTTATTTTTCTCACCTAAGTTTTTTCATCGTCTGTCACCTTTCTCTCTATCTCTCTTGACCTTTGACCTATTGTGACCTATTTACTTATTTTATATGCTTCTTGCGTGGTCTAAGGAGGATAAAATGACAGGTTTAAAAATCATACGGTAAATTGTTTGTTTTATATGGTGTAAGTAAATTAATCCTAACTTAATGTAAGGAATGGGGAGGAGAAGGGAGAATAGAGAGGGTAGTGAGGGAATGAGAATAGAGAGAGAGGAGAGGGGATGGTGAGGGAAGAGGAGAGGAGGGGGGGATGGTGAGGAAGAGGAGAGGGTAGTGAGGGAATGAGAATAGGAGAGAGGAGGGGATGGTGAGGAAGAGGAGAAGATAGTGAGGAGGAAAAGAGTCTGAAGGATTGTGAGAGGTCTACCAGCTCTCTCTCTCTCCGCTAGACAGTAACAGCCACAGGTCAATACACAAACAACAGATCAATGTAACAACCCCAACAGTTATACAGACGTACGACCACCTCTCCCTTACCTCCCTCCCTCACCTCCCCCTCTCTCACCCCTCCCTCTCCTTCTACTCTCCCTCTCCTATTCTCCGTCTCTCTCCTTCTACACTCCCTTATCTATTACTCTCCCTCTCCTTCCTTTCTCCCTACTCTTCAATTTTTTTTATATTCTCCCTCTATGTATGTTGTATACTTAGGTTAGGTTAGGTTAGGATAGGTTAGGTGATATGAATACAGTACTCCTGATAAGCCCCGCTCACTCCACCCAGTAATTACCACACTGTGTGCCTCCACTACCACACCCTATATGCACATGCTGTGGAATATTCATCTTAGTCAGTTCAGCTGTTAATTACGACTTATGTACACACAGGCTGTCCAAACTATGTACACATTCATACACACATACTGTCCAACTACATACACACACTCATACACACATACTGTCCAACCACATACACACAAGCTGTCCAACTACACTATACAATTTATCCCATAAGAGGGGCGCCGCCATACACACCTGGTCACGCTGATCACACTCTGTCTCCCCAATTACCTGTCAACACCTGGGAGCTGTTACACTGTGAAGGTCCCAACGGTGAACCAATCTCCTTAGTTAATATGTAAGAACACACTTTACTGGTTAAATTACGCTATATTACACGAATAACATCCATAAATAACATGAAATAATTATACAGAGATTCTACCTTAATTAGATACTTTCACTTTGCAAATAGCAGGAGGTGACATGAAGGTAGAGAAGCCTCCCCCACACACACACACTTGACGCTCCCCTGACGCCCCTGACCTCCTGACCCCCCACACGCACTTCTGACGCCCCCCCTGAAGCCCCCCCCCTGACCTCCCATCTCATAATTTTGACGCCTGATCTCCCATCTCTACACACACTCTGACGCCCACCTGACGCCTCTGACCTCCTGACCACCTCCCCACACGCACTCTGACGCCCCCTGACGCCCCCTGGACCTCCTGACCAACCCCCCACAGACTTGTATCCTAACGGTATTGGTGTGACTTTACTGTTGAATATAAACCGAGGTTATATATAGTCTCAGTGATATAAACACCACAAACATGGAGAGGGCAACTGGAGGGACACGAACACCGCTGTATAGCACCTGAAACTATGAGAGAGAGAGAGAGAGAGAGAATATACAAGGATCGGTACATTCATATCATTATTAAATCTACAATCTCAATTACCCACACTTTAGCACGACACGTTTGGAGGTGAAAAACGCTCCAATAATGGCCCTGAAAACGTTTATATACTCCAACAAAGATCATTTATATATTCATCCCCATAATTTACTCTCATATCTAAGTTAGGTTAATTTTGTTTTGTTTTAATTTGTCACGCATACGGTTCATGGTGAGGGATTTAGGGTAAGTACTGATTTTGGTACAGTTCGTTAGTATGTGTGGGTGTTTCTAAGTTTGGGCGTTCGTAACTCGGGACTCAAGTATGGTTTGTAAGTCGGGCGTTCGTAACTCGGGACTCTAGTATGGTTTGTAAGTCGGGCCTTCGTAACTCGGGACTCTAGCATTGTTTGTAAGTCGGGCGTTTGTAACTCGGGACTCTAGTATGGTTTGTAAGTCGGGCGTTCGTAACTCGGGACTCTAGCATTGTTTGTAAGTCGGGCGTTCGTAACTCAGGGACTCTTTATTGATGAAATATAATAGTTTTATATAAGAAGTAAAGTTGATATATTTACATAGTCGTTAATGCTTACTTTGACTCCATGTGTGTGTATATTTAGGTATTATTTACTGAAGCTAAAAATTAAGATATATTTATTAGATGTAGAATTGTTGAAAAAAATCGATTATTATTTTCTGTTGTAGATAATATATATATTTTTTTTATTAAATCTGGAAGTTGAAATTTAATATAATAACCAATTTTTTTATTCTGGATATAAAATTGGATTGGAAGCACATTTTAATAATTCACAACATGATTATATTAGGGATTAACCGAATCTTCCAGTGATCCAAAAAAATTAGGTTTGTTATAAAGAAAAAAAAGTTTGTTTTCTATAGTTATCGTTAAGAATAAACTTTAAGCACAGTTTTTAATGTCTTCATCTCCCTTGCTGCTCACGTGCGAAGGGTTAATCCGCACTCCCTCTTATGAAGCGATAAAACTTTCTTTAATCTTAACCTTAATCTCTCTGGAACTTTTATTTTGTTAATAATCGTCAAACTATTTCTTTTCGAACTTTCTCTTACTTTTATTTTAACTTCTTCAAACTTTTTTTTATAATTATCTTCCAACTTTCTATAATTTTGATCTTAATTACCTTAAACTTTTTTTTAATTATCTTCGAACTTTATTATAATTTTGATCTTAATTACCTTAAACTTTTTTTAAGTCTTCACCTTCATCTTCATCAAATTTTCTATTGCTTTATTTATTCTCACAATTTATCTTTTCACTTTTATCTATTTCCTATCACAATCTATCCATCCCCTGTTTCATCCTCCCCAACCCTCTTCCCTCTTCCCACCTCCTGTCCCCCTCCCCATCCCCTGTCCCTCTACCCATCCCCTGGGTCCCCTCACTCCATCCTCCAGTCCCACCCATCCCCTGTCCCTCTCTCCCCATCCCCTGTCCCTCCTACCCATCCCCCGTCCCTCTACTCCATCTCCCTGTCCCTCTCCACTCCATCTCCTGTCCCCCCTTACCCATCTCCTGTCCCCCCACCCATCTCCTGTCCTCCCCACTTCACTCTCCCTGTCCCTCTCCCACCATCCCCTGTCCCTTCTCCCACCCCCTGTCTCTCAATTATCTTCGTTCCTTTCACTCCATCTTCCTGTCCCCTTCCCATCCCCTGTTCTCCTTCCATGCTTTTTAGGGGTGAGACTGGCTGGAGGGAGAGCGTAACCTTAGGGGGAGGGGGGAGAGGGGAAAGGGAGAGGGGAAGGGGAGAGGGGAAGGGGAGAGTGTAGTAAACAAAGGAAGTATTGTCAGCCAGCAAACCAAGAGGATCAATTTTTTCTCACTAAGGATTTTGGGGGGTTACTGTTTTTTATATTTTTCTTCTCTAAGGGGATGAGGTAGGGTGGGGGGGTAGGGGTGTGGGGTGGTGGGGGGTAGGGGTGGTGGTGGTGGTGGGGGTAGGGGTAGGTGGGGGTAGGGGTGGTGGTGGGGTAGGTGGGGGGGGTGGCTTTATTATGATGGAGTACCCACACTATCTTACTCTCTCTCTCTCTCTGTGGATAACTTGACCCATGATGGAAATTCGATAAAGTATCACCTTAGGACTTTGAAAGGATTATTATACCACTGCTTCTGTTCCTCTTCCTTCCTTCATCACATGACCTCCTTCTTCAGCAGGGGAACAAATAACTATCGGGAAAATACTCGAAAGTTTTGAAAGTAATGAAGCAAAATTAACCATTGGTCAAGTCTTAAGTTTAAATTAAAGGTTTCTAAGGTCAAAGTTTAAATCCCGTGAAGAAAAAAAAAAGTTACATTGTTATGACTTCATTAGCTAGAGCGCTCGTGATGGTTGGAATTCTTGTGAGGGAAGGAATCAGTAGGAGTTGCAAGGTCTTCATGTGTTTAGGAGCTACCTGACGAAGGCCTTACTGTTTGCTCGGATTATACCCATACTTATTGATGGTCTCAGGGAACGAGGATTTTTACTGTGTTAGTCTGATCTTTTTTTGGGGGGGGGTTTAACTTGAATATTAATCTGTTTTTATGTCTCTATTTTAGTGTCTCTTGTTCCAGTTCCCTTTCATTCGTGTTTTTTCATTCCATTTTATGTTTTTTTTCATTTTCACATGTTGTAAGTCTCTCTCTCTCTCTCTCTCTCTCTCTCTCTCTCTCTCACTTGTCCTTCTCATTCACCTTGTTTTTATTTTTAGTCGTCATTGTATTATTCTCCTATCCCTTCCTACACCCTTACCCACAACACCCCCACATCCCTACCCACACCCCCACATCCCTACCCACACCCCACATCCCTACGCACCATTAAGATCGATCGGTTGATTATAAATACACCCAGTAATTGCTCTAAATAATGTTCATAACTCCCTCCCTCCCTCTCCTTCCCTTCCTCCCATTCCTTGTTTCTCCTTCCCTCCCTTTCTCCCTCTCCCCCCACAGCCAGGATGTTAAAACTGACTTATGCGATAATTCTCGAGGGGTCAAGGGAGAGAGAGAGAGAGAGAGAGAGAGAGAGAGAACCTGGGTTATGGCTTACAGGTGTTGAGGTTATTATTAACAGAAAAGGTCAAGAGGTTACGAATAGTGATGGTTACGTCACTGGTAAAGGTGAGTGGGGTCATGCTGACGTCATTACCCCGCGTAGATACTGACGTCATTGATCCAGGAAGGAGGTAGTGACGTCACAGGTGCGAGATCGTAGGGGGTCGGGAGAGGGCGTATCGTGTCAGCCAGTAGCGTTGACCTTAATGAAAATAACGAGGTTAATTACCGAGTTAACTACCTAATTTTCCCTCCTACGTCGTCCACCATCGGTAATTAAGTCGGTCTGAGAATCTATGTCCCTTAATCATGATAATTTTAATGTTTACTAAGTTTAGGTGAGTTTTTTTTTCTCTCTTGCTGATTTTTATATCGATTTCCCGTTTTCTTTACCTTTTTCTTTGTCTGTATTTGTTGTCCTTGTTCTCTTTATAATCTCGTTTTCTTTATTCACACAAACACATAAACAAAATCACCTCTTAAAGTCGAAAACAACTAAAATCTCTGAAACTAAAAACACAATTAGTTCTTAAAATCGAAAACAAACACACCAAATCAGTTCTAAAAATCGAAAACAACTAAAATCTGTGAAAACATAAACAAAAACAGTTCTTAAAATCGAAAACAACCATCATACATCAACAAAGACAATTCTCTGTTTGTTATTGTTGTTGTTTTTAATTTGTTGTTATTATAATGAATTAAACGTGACTCAACCCACCAAGGTCACATACCACACTTATCAATAAATGTAAAATCAATAATATAATTAATCTCCTTTTAATCGTGTTAATTGGAAGGCGTTACATACACGCACACCTGTAATTTGTTAACCACACCTGTAATTTGTTAACCAAGGCCACTGAGTACGAATTTTAACTTCATTTAGACAAGAGGTAATGAACATGTTACGTTGAAGAAAAAATAACGTAATTTTAATATATTTCAGAAGACAAATTTTTAATATATTTCAGAAGACAATTTTAATATATTTCAAGAGATAATTTTAATATATTTCAGAAATCAAATTTTTAATATATTTCAGAAGACAATTTTAATATATTTCAAGAGTTAATTTTAATATATTTCAGAAGCCAAATTTTTAATATATATCACAAGACAAATTTTTAATATATTTCAGATGACAATTTTAATATATTAAAAAAACTAAATTGGAAAATATTAAAAAAAAACATAATTGTGATATATTTTTATAACTTTATTTAATTGTATATCAAAACTAATAGAAAAAATAGTTAAACTCTATAATTGTATGTGATTACAGGTATATCTATTACCTTACGCATATATTAAGAAAAAACGTTGCGTATATGAACCTGAGACGGTATATTAGAGAAGGTAATTATATAATCACTCTTAATTACCTGAATTATGGGGAATATTTCGTTTTTATCAGGTTAATTGGATTTTTTGGTCAAATGAAATGAAAGAAATTACATATGAGGATTTTGTTACCTGTCATAATAATAATAATAATAATAATCTCACCACCACCACCACCACCCCCACCGCCAACCACCACCACCAACCACCACCGTCACTACCACCACCACCACCACTAATGATGACAATTACTGGGTGCACATGACGCTGAAGTACTTGTGATATATTGAAGAAAAATAGAGAAATTACATTATAAAACAAGTGTAATGATGGGAGTTGCTGTGTTAAGGATTTATGTGTGGGTGAGTCACTGACATTCTCTCTCTCTCTCTCTTACGTCTTTCCCCTCACCCTCTCTTTCTCCTTTCACTCTATCCCCTACCTTTATCATGTATCCTTCCATTACTTTCTTTTAGCCTTTTTCCCCCCATTTTCGATTAATCTCTCCCCTCTCTAAATGCCCTTTCACATTCTCAAAGACCCTCCCTCCCTCCCTCCTCCCTTTTCGATATCCCAGTCACCACCAGACACTATCTCCGTCTTCACGCTACTTAAAGAGCTTATTGTGGCCTCCCTATCCCCTCTCCCTGCCTCTCTCTCTCACATTCTCTCCCTGCCTACTCACTCCCCCTTCCCCCTCTCACTCTTCCTCCCTCCCTTCGCCCTGTCATTCTTCCTCCCTCCCTTCGCCCTGTCATTCTCCTACCCTCCTCTTTCCATCCTTCCCCTCTTCTACCCTTTTCCCTTTTCTATTTGGAGGCATGAGAAAGACAGACAGACAGACAGACGAACCCAGGGGAGAGCAGATAAAGGGGGAGGTGGACTTAACAGAGGATCACTTGGGGGAAACCTTGGAACCCATATAAGCAGTGGTGGAAGCAAGGCTGTTTCCCGGATCGGTAGTTCCCCCTGATGGGTGAGGGGAAACGAGGGTGACTGACTGAAGAAGAGGCGGTGAAGGGTGTGATAAGGGGAGGATCTGAGGGGAGGTGAGAGAAGAATGTGAGGGGAGGTGAGAGAAGAATGTGAGGGAAGAATGTGAGGGGAGGTGAGAGAAGAATGTGAGGGGAGGTTTTGAAAGGAGAATATCAAGAGACGCTACGATAAAACAAGGAAGAGAGAGAGAGAGAGAGTAGTATGAGGTGAAGAAGATAAATAAGACTTACATAGAGAATAGGAAACATAATAACTAAATAATAACGATAATTATAGTAAAGTTTCCAATTCCCATTTTCAGTTGATTTAAATTTTTTTTATTTATTTCCTTCAATAAATATTAAAAAAAATTGGTAATTAAAAGAATAGTCAAGTAAGGAGATAAATTTAAAATAGATAAAATTATTGTTTATTTTGATATTATGAACAACTGACCGTATTATATAAAACGGACAAGATATAAGACTGACAGACAGACAGACACACACACACACACACACACACACACACACACACCTGGCTACACCGGGAGAAAAGTCCTATTGACGCTGGTGTGACGTCAGTTCTGGGTTTCAGCCAATACCCGACGATCCTACTGATGACGCAAGTGTGACGTCACGCTAGGGTAGCAGCCAATACCCGACGCTCCCGGCAGATGGAGTAGGAATGACGTCAATAATTCTAGATTCACGGAGCTACTTCAGTGAACAGTGAACACAAGAAAAGATCTATTTTTAAAGTTATATTATTAGAGTGTTTGATCACCTGTGCGTACGTAAATAACAAAGGTAAAAATAAAGAATGACGTGCGTAAGTCAGTGTGGGGATGGCGTATGTGGGGGCGTATAGCGTAAGGAGATAAATTCCTTCTCAGACAGATTCCCACACGATTACAATGCAGTTTTGATGTGTTGTTGTTGAGGTACAGAGTAATGCTATTATTATTATTGATATAAACTCCGATCTTATATTTTATTTACAATTTTAGTTATACCTTAAGTTAAAGTGAAAATATCTTGATTTTGAGAGAGAGAGGTAAAAGTGTTTCTCTATTGAAAGTACATGTGTGTGTGTGTGTGTGTGTGTGTGTGTGTGTGTGTGTGTGTTAATTAGTTCTTCATGACAGAATACAGAACAAAAAAATTACAGTTTCTTCCTTCTCCTTTCTTTCACTCCCTACTACAGCCAACACACCTGACCAACACACCTGACCAACACACCTGACCAACACACCGACCAACACAACGACCACACCTGACCAACACAACCGACCAACACAACTGACCAACACACCGACCAACACACCGACAACACTGACCAACACACCGACCAACACACCTGACCAACACATTACCGACCAACACACCTGACAACATTACCGACTTGTTCGACACAGCTGATCGACCAAACAAAATTAAAAGCAAAACAAACAAGGAAATAAAGAGATGCTATCCCCTACTATCCTTATCTCCTCCTCATCCCTCCCTCACTCCCCATCACCTCCCCCACTCCCATCACCTCCCCCACACCCATCACCTCCCCCACACCCATCACCTCCCCACTCCCACTCACCTCCCCACACCCATCACCCCCACCCCATCACCCTCCCCCCCACTCCCCATCACCCTCACCCCATAACCTCCCCCACCCCATCACCTCCCTCTCTCCCATCACCCACCCCACTCCCCACCACCTCCCCACCCCCATCACCTCCCCCACACCCATCACCTCCCCCCACTCCCCATCACCTCCCCACTCCCATCACCTCCCCCCACCCCCATCACTCTCCCTCCCCATCACCTCCCCCACTCCCCATCACCTCCCTCACCCCATCACCTCCTCTCTCCCATCACCTCCCCACCCATCACCTCCCCCCACCCCCATCACCCCCACACCCATCACCTCCCCCACTCCCATCACCTCCCTCACTCCCATCACCTCCCCCCACCCATCACCCCCTCACACCCATCACCCCCCCACCCCATCACCTCACCCATCACCCCTCTCCACCCACCCACCACCCTCCCCCACCCCATCACCCCCACACCCACCCCTCCCCCACTCCCCATCACCCCTCACCACCACCCCAATCCCCATCACCCACCCCACTCCCCATCACCTCCCCCACACCCATCACCTCCCCCACTCCCATCACCTCCCACTCCCATCACCACCTCCCCACCCATCACCTCCCCCACTCCCCATCACCCCCACTCCCATCACCTCCTCCCCACTCCCATCACCTCCTCACCCCACCTCCCTCACCCCATCACCCCTCACTCCCCATCACCCCCACCCCATCACCTCCCCCCACCCCCATCACCCTCACCCCATCACCTCCCCACCCCATCACCTCCCCCACTCCCATCACCTCCCTCACTCCCATCACCTCCCTCACTCCCCATCACACCTCCCCCATCCCCATCACCTCCCCCACTCCCATCACCTCCCCACTCCATCACCTCCCTCACCCATCACCCCCACTCCCCATCACTCCCCCACTCCCATCATCACCTCCTCACTCCCCACCACCTCACTCCCCATCACCTCCACACCCATCACCTCCCCACTCAACCTCACCCCACCACCCTCCCCACCCCACCCCACCCCACCACCCCACCCCACTCCCCACCCCATCACCCCCCCCCACCCCATCACCCCTCACACCCCATCACCTCACCCCATCACCCTCACCCCCATCACCCTCCCCCCACTCCCCATCACCTCCCACCCCATCACCTCCCTCACCCCATCACCTCCCCCACCCCATCACCTCCCCCACTCCCACCACCTCCCCACTCCCCATCACCTCCCTCACCCCATCACCTCCCACCTACATCACCCCCACACCCATCACCCCCACCCCATCACCTCCCCCACTCCCATCACCTCCCCCACCCCCATCACCCCCACACCCCACCCCACCCCACCCCCACCACCCTCCCCCACCCCACCACCCCACCACACACCCCCACCTCACATCACCCCCCACACCCATCAACTCCCCACCCATCACCCCCACACCCATCACCTCCCCACTCCCCATCACCTCCCCACTCCCATCACCTCCCCACACCCATCACCTCCCCCCACACCCATCACCTCCCCCCACCATCACCTCCCTCACTCCCATCACCTCCCTCACACCCATCACCTCCCCCACTCCCATCACCTCTCCCCACACCCATCACCCCACACCCATCACCTCCCCACACCTCATCACCTCACACCCATCACCTCCCCACACCCATCACTCCCTCACACCCATCACCTATCTCTACCTTGTTTGGGGAAGTTTATTTATGTTTGTAAGTAAATGGAGACAGAGCAGCGGGAGTCTTGGCCACATAGGAAGTTGTTATCTTAGAGGAGCCTCGTGTGGGAGATAACAGTTATCTTAGGGACGAGAACTAAAGGTGGGGGGAGAGGGGAGGGGGGTTGTTTTATTGAGGGTGGTTTTGTGTGTGTGTGTGTGTGTGTGTGTGATCGACTTGGCACTGAGGCGAACAAAACACCATGAGCTTTGGAAAGACGCTGCTGCTCTCCGCACTATACGCACACACACACACACACACACACACGCACACACACACACACACGCACACTCGCCTCTCAAGCTACTTAAGAGCTTCCTAACTCATGACGCCATCAAGAATAATTCCCTCATTTTTTATCGTTGGTTGATCATTATGCTCGACTCAGTGACAATGAAGAAGAGGAAGGAAGAAGAAAAAGAAGAAGAAGAAGAAAAGAAGAGGAAGAAAGAAGAAGAAGAAGAAGATTGGGGGGTCTCTCTTGATTTAATACTCCACGGTGCACGCACACTCTGGGAGGGGAGAGGGAGGAGGGGGGAGGTTGTCAGTAGGGGAGGGTCAGGAGGAGGAACAGTTCAAGCTCCCCCCTTCTCGTCCTCCCCTCTCTCCCCTTTTCTCTCTCTTTTCCTCGCCCCAATATCTTCGTCTCCTCCCTCCCCTCCCATCCCTATTAGCCAGTTTCTAATCTTCACTATAGATTATCAATACTTAACCACGCTACTGACATATCACACTGCCTGAGTCACTGTCCATTGTCACTGCCTGAGTCACTGTCCATTTTCATTTCTCTCCTCGCTCTCCATTGTCACTGCCGAACCCTATTACTGTCTCAGCTGATACTGTCCGTCACTGCCTTCAACACTGTAACTTTCTCAGCGGTCACTGTCCATCACTGTCCACAACCATCTGTCTTCGCCCAAGTCTGTTACTGTCTCAGCTGTCACTACCCCATCACCGTCCACTGTTCTTGTCACTGTCCATAATTTTCACTGACTGATCGGTCTACTGTTCACTCGTCACTGTCTCAACTTGTCATTACGTAATATCGTCGGTGTGTGTGTGTGTGTGTGTGTGTGTGTGTGTGTGTGTGTGTGTGTGTGTGTGTGTGTTCATGTGTGGGTGTTCATCTGACTTGCACCAGCTGGAGTAACAAATGTAAAAACGCGTCACACTTTACTCTGTTCACCTGTGTCGTCCCACCAGGTGTAACAGATGTTTAACAACAACATACTACATCTTGCTCACCTGTAGCATCTGTGTTTATATTCACCTGTGTCGTCCCAACAGGTGTAACAAATGTTCAACAGCGACACACTCCACCCTCTTCACCTGCCGTGTGTGAGGGGGGTGTTCATGGCAACTGTTACGACCAGCGTTCAAAATGTGGTTTTGATCGATCATGGGAGTATGAACGGTGGGGATTAAGGATAAGTTGTTCACACAAAGCTGTTTAAAGTAGCGTTGTTCAAAGGCGTGTGTGTGTGTGTGTGTGTGGGGGAGAGAAGGTGAGGTGTTTGTCCGCGTCACTATCCACCCCAAAGGTTAAAGGTCACCTGCTCACGCATTTTCCCCTCCTCACCTGTGCTGCTTACCTGAGAGAGAAGATGAGGTAATTTATATTTGATTACCACCATAAATTTGTATTTCTCATCCTCAGTTATTATCTTAAATAAACTATACACATTTCATACAAAATTTACATACATATATACATTTCACATCTTATAATACAGGTAAATTCTTCTCACCTGTAATATTCTGATTTAAACAGTTAATAAAAAAGTAATTCATTTTATCTCTGTCTGTTTCTGTTGTTCCTTTAGGTCAGTATTTATCAAGTATTGTTGCAGTTATCCAATCGTTTTCTTTTCTATGGTGTTTCGTGGGATGCTGTGGGGTCAGTGTGTGTGTGTGGGGGAGATGGAGGGAATGTGTGGGTGTGGGAGAGAGAGAGAGAGAAAGAGAGAGAGAGAAAAAGAGAGAGAGAGAGAGAACCCTCCCTCCCCCCCAAAAAAATATTTCATTACTTACAACGTCTTACGAATTCAACTAGCATTCAGACTTGTTTACACGCCCCTGTGGGAGAGACTCTTTCCTAACTGATCGATCCGCTGAGAACTTTTTTTTCCTTACCCCCCTCCCTCTTCCCCTCCCCCTGACCTCCCTTCCCCTTCACCCCCTTCCCTCCCCCTACCACTGCTCGTTCGGCGCTGCCATTCGTACGATTACACCTGTCATTAAAACCATCAATAACCAATTCTCCCCCGTTAGTCTTTTTTGCCTGTCTCTTTCAACACCTGTTCTCTCTCTCACCTGTTGAGGAAATTGACACACAGAGGTTGAATTCTCTCAGTGTCGTGTTTTCTCTCTCTCTCTCTCTCTCTCTCTCTCTCTCTCTCTCTCTCTCTCTCTCTCTCTCTGAAGGGATTTGAAAGGTGAAGTGATTTAATCGAATAGTAATCAGAAAAGGATTATCTAGTGATGAAAATATGTGGAGTATTTTTTTTATTATTTTATATTGGATTTTCTTATACGTGTATGGTAGGATAGATTTTGTTTGTTTGTGTGTTTCTGTGTCTGTCTGTTTTTTTCTCTACCTCTCTTAATTTATCTGTTTGTTTATTACCCCCTTTCTCTCTTTCTTAATCTATCTATCTATCCAGAGAACGAAAGGAGAGAGGAGAAAGGGATCTGATGTTTACGTGTTCCCTTAGATGTTCAACAATATTTTCCATTGTCAAACCCTTCACCCTCACCCCCTTCCCCACCCATCACCCTCACCCCCTTCCCCACCCTTCACCCTCACCCCCTTCCCCACCCTTCACCCTCACCCCCTTCTCCACCCTCTTCCACACCCCCCACCCTTCCCCACCCTCTTCACCCCCCCCTCTCCCACCTTCCACCCCACCCTTCCTCTTCCACCCATCACCCTCACCCCCTTCCCCACCCTTCACCCTCACCCCCTTCCCCACCCTTCACCCTCACCCCCTTCTCCACCCTTCACCCTCAACCCCTTCCCCATTTTCCCCCTTTTGAGTCTCCGTCAAGCCGATTATCACTCAGTCCTAAAGGTGTGTTGGTGCTTTCTAGAGAGTCCAGTGTGGTGTGTGTGTGTGTGTGTGGTACTTTCTAGAGAGTCCAGTGTGGTGTGTGTGTGTGTGTGTGTGTGGTACTTTCTAGAGAGTCCAGTGTGGTGTTTTCTAAGTTGGTGTTCCCATAGACTTACTCTGTCACTTTCAAAATAATCTCTCTCCTTTGTTTTGATGTTGTGTTACTTTCTCTCTTTCTCTGTCTATCTATCTCTCTCTCTTTCTTTCCTTCATTCTTGCTTTCTCAAACGAATGTCTCAACCCTAAGCACAGCACACGCTATTCGGGACCTTCTGGCTCTCTGTATAGCACTGTCTACCCCCTCCCACACCCACCATCTCCCCAGATCTCCTTATATCACCAGTGTCCTCCCCTCCTCTCCCGTACCCTCACCCATCCCTCCCCTCACTTTCTCTCCTTCCCTCTCTCTCCCGTTTCTCCTTTCCCCTCACTCTCCCTCTCTTCCCATTACTTTCATTTCCCCTCACTCACCCTCCCCTCACCATTTCTTCCCATTATTCTTCCTTCCTTTACACTCTCCTTCCATCATCCCCTTCTATACTTTCCTCTCCCTTACTCTCTCCTCTCACTTACTCCCCCTTCTCTTCCCTCACTTACTCTCCCTTTCCATTCCCTCATTCTTTTCTCCCTCTCTTACTCTCCCTTCTCTGAGGACCTTATCTGTAGGATCTACCACCATTCCTGTCACCACCACGATCCGGGACCAACGAGATGGTCAACCTAACCACAATTACCACCACCACCATAATTACCACCACTACCACCACCATAACCACCAACAGCAGTAATTTCGTTTCTTTCGTTCTCTCTGTTATCTTGGCGGTAAATGTTTCCTTAATAAGACGGTGGACAATAAAACAGCTATTTACCAATGATGTGATGCTGTGTTTTAATGCTGTTATTGCGGTATGTCGTGCTGTTTTAATGCTGTCCTACTATCCTCTATGCTGGTCTATACTGTGTTTTAAGTTTTAACCGAAGACTCTCTGTTTTAAATCTGTGATGGTGTTTTATACTGTGTTTTAATCCTGTTTTGACCTTATCTTAAAACATGCAAGAGAAAAAAAAACACACATCCATTTTCTATGAACGATGGGGGACAGGACTAAACATTTTACAGCGGTACATAAAATAATAACAGGTTCGGGGGAATCTTGCCTAACAGCTTAATAACTACATATATAAACTTTCTATACACTCTATGTACTTGTTACGTATTATAGTACAGGTTTAGATCGTTTCTATATGTGCTATGATTGTTATAGCTCCTAAAAGATGTAATTATATGTCATTAATACTTTGCAATTAATCGGGTCACTGAAAATACCTGTACTTGGGGTGATCGATAAATTTCAGAATGAACACTGTGACTCCTGTTGTCTCGGTAGGGTTGTCAAAATCCTTCGTCCGTTTTGGCATATTTTTTCAACTCAATTTTGGGTAGATAGTTTTTTGGGGTAACTGAAGGTAATTTTTTCTTCAGATGGTCAACTAATTTTCATATAAATTTTACTTTCTTAACTAATTTAATTTATATTTGTAATAATTTTTTTCAGGCGGAGTAAATTATCCCAATCAATTTAAATTTCAGTAATAATTTCTCTTAACTTTTTACAATTTACGTTTATGATTTACATGGGTAGATAAATAGGTTCTAATCTCATTTTCGCTTTCGTTTACAATTTCAATTATCATTTGTTTACAATTTGTGTTTATAATAATGTTATATTTATAGGGTGAATTAATTACAGTATTTAAATCATAATATTGGTCCCATTTACAATTTCACTTTGAAATTTACAAACTGATTTACAACCGAATTTACAAACCAATTTATAACCTAATACAACCCTACTAACATCCTAATTTACAAGCTTATTTACAACCTATTACATCCTTATATGTTTTGCTTTCTTTTTCTGGAGTAAATAATATGTTTCTACCTTAATTTGCTTTTATAAATAAGAATAATATACATGTTAGGCTCAGTAAATGACTCAGACAAACACGAGGATGACGTCCCCGCTGGTCAGAGGTAATGTGAACTGACCCTGATCACGGAAGTCAGAGGTGGAGGTTAATCTAATTGGATTACCTGAAGATTAGCGATTATGACTTATTTCACTTTGAGATTGATCACTGTAATGTTAACTTAACCTAACCTAACGTAATTTCAGTTCACCTAAAGTTAACCTAACTAACCTAATATAATTAATCTCTAACCTAACACTAACTAAATCCACCTAACCCAATGTAATTTAACCTAACACTAATCCAACGTAACGTAACCTAACCTAACCAAACCCAGCAGGTAAGAATCCAGAACTTTAATTATCAGGTGAAATAAGCTAGGTGGGCTAATTGTCAGGTGTTTTCTTGTTTCTATGTCACCTACACAAAAAAAATTTATACACGTGGGTCGTTATTATTTATTTATCCTTTGCATGTTGAGAAAAATATCCCCAAACACGTGATATTTTCCCTTAATTATGACCTGAATAAAATAGATCAAGAAAAAAACGTCAAATTCGTATGTAATTATTTAAATATTTATGTTTATATGTAAATGTAATGGAGAATAGTTATTATTAATTATTTCATTTATTTTTTTACGTCAGAGAGAGAGAGAGAGAGAGAGAGAGAGAGAGAGAGACTTTCACAATTACTGTATACTTTACACACTGTTCCTGATGCACTGTAACACTATTCTTGGTATACACTGAAACACTATACCCTTGTACTTGATATACTGTACCACACCACTACATTTATACACTGTACCATAAGCACCACCAGTAAGGCACCATCACACTTTATCTCACACAGTTTAGTAAGACAATCAACATTTTACAGGGAAATACCGAAGTTGTTACGGTCGGAAGCTGGCTCACAGTGAGGGCCGGTCCAAGATGCTGTTACGATTACTTTAATGGTCTGCCCAATAAATATCGCTAGTATTCTACGTAGTCTGGCGTCACAAGAACTACACAACCAGTGGAAATGGCCACGACTGTGTTAGGATTAGTTTAATGGTCTTCCCTTGAAACATTGCCAGTATTTAACGGCGACAGAAGTACTTTTATTGGTCTGCACTGTAAATATCGCCAGCAGTACACAGACCGTTGTAAGTTGAAGATTGTAAAAGAACAACTTCATGGCCTGCCCTCTAATTATCGACAGTATAAGATATAAAATTTATGGCCTTAGTATCAAACATGATAGGCCTACCCTCTAACTATCGCCAGTATAAGATATAAAATTTATGGCCTCAGTATTAAACATGATAGGCCTACCCTCTAACTATCGCCAGTACTTAACATAACATTAAACAATGAATATATAAAAATCATGACCAGTATAGACACAGGTAAACAGACACTGGCGATAATTATAGGGCAGCCCCAGAGAGAGGGCGGGGGAGAATCACACTTACGATGGTGATGCCGCCGATAAGGACACAGCCCTGACGGAGGGAGAGGCAGCAGCAAGTGTTGACCTCGCACATGTTGGGGCCGTCAGGTCAAAGGTCACGTGAAGTTCATGCCTCTCTGAAGGGTCGCCCGCTGTTTAGGTGGGGTCACAGTGGCTGATGTTACAGGGTCAGGTCACATACCCTGTCTGGTAGTTGCTTCATCGTGCCAAATGAGGTCAAGGTCAAGTTAAGTCATACCCTAATTGGTAGTTTCTTGTTTATTCTATAAGAAACGTAGGTCAGCTTCCAGAGGTCATCTACGTTATACCCCAGTTAGGTTAGGTTTTTCAGGTTTGGTTAGATTAGGGTACCTCCGGAATACCTTCATTATTACACCAAAGAAGAATAAGTCCCTCCCTCCTCAAGCCAATGTCACGGGTCAAACGAGGACTTGACCCAATTTGATGAATTATAACCTGTCCGAGGTCAAGAACAGGTCATCGCAGGTCAGAGGTGAGTGCGTGTGTGTGTGTCTCGGAACGCCCTGGTCACCTGTGAGAATAAAATAAATATATTAGTTACTTGACTTGTCTTCAGAATTTAATATTGATAATGGTAATGAAATAATAATAATGAAAGACTTTTATTAAGGCTCTCTCTCTCTCTCTCATTCGTGTACATAAAAGTATAGATAATTTCCACCAATCGACAAACTTTCAGACAGAATACAACGAGAATATCCAGTTCACGTCTACAAACTGAGATACAAGTTAACTTACACGTTCTTCCACCTGTCTCCCACCCCCACCCCAATACCTCATTGAATCACCTGAAGATTAGCCCTCCTGATGCTTATTTCACCTTCAGAATAACTCCCTTAGCGCTGACCTAACTTAACCTAACCTTAACACTAACCTTACAGAACCTAAACTTAACACTAAACTAACCTAACTTAACCTTACCTAACCTCTACTGACGTCACCACTCAGGTAGGAATGCTTAGATAACTTTTACATTAATTTAAGAGATTTTTAACAAAGATTTTAAGCTACAACTATTTTTTCCTGTTTTATCTATTTTTTTTTTACGTCAAATAAGAACAGTGAAGAGATGGAACTCGTGGGATCAGGGTTGTCTGTTAAGTAAGCTTAGGTGCACCAGCAGCTCTATGTACGTGACCGTTCTCTCGGCCACTCACTGCTGCTGGAGACAAAATTGATTTACGGTGACGCAGCCTTGTGTACCGGTGGCTAGTACTTGTTTCTTTGTTGACGGTATTTATCAACACATACAGACAGACAGACAGACAGACAGAGTATAAACATGAGTGTGTGACTGTGTGTGTGTGTGTGTGTGTGTTTATGTGTGCCTGTGTTTTGGTATATGTGTTTGTATATGTTTGTGTGTTTATATATGTGTATGTGTGTATATCTATGAGTGTTTATGCGTGTGTATGTATGCATAATTTTGAACAAAATAACAAAATATTAACTCAAGGATAATCCCCAAAACATTACTCCCCCATTTAAACTTTATCCACGGACAAAATCACCATCTTTCTGTGACTCCATTTTTTCCTCTAAACTTTAACGAATAGTCGCCTAAGTTTAACAATGTCCTGCTGTCAAGTAACCCGATCACTGGTTAAAACTTTCTTCTTTCTTTCAGACTAGTTTTTTTTAAGTCTGAGCTCTGGAGGACGAACAGACAGACAGACAGACAGATACAACCATACATACAGACAGATACAACCATACATACAGACAGACAGATACAACCATACATACATACAGACAGATACAACCATACATACAGACAGACAGACACAACCATACATACAGACAGACAGACAGATACAACCATACATACAGACAGACAGATACAACCATACATACATACAGACAGATACAACCATACATACAGACAGATACAACCATACATACAGACAGACAGACAGATACAACCATACATACAGACAGACAGATACAACCATACATACAGACAGACAGACAGACAGACAGATACAACCATACATACAGACAGACAGATACAACCATACATACATACAGACAGATACAACCATACATACAGACAGACAGACACAACCATACATACAGACAGACAGACAGATACAACCATACATACAGACAGACAGATACAACCATACATACAGACAGACAGATACAACCATACATACATACAGACAGACAGATACAACCATACATACAGACAGACAGATACAACCATACATACAGATGCAGACAGATACAACCATATACAGACAGATACAACCATACATACAGACAGATGATACAAATCCATATACATACAGACAGACAGACAGGAGCAACTAGATATACAGACAGACAGACACAACTACTATACAGATACATACAGAGACAGACAGATGCACCATACATACAGACAGGTATAGATATACAACCATACATACAGACAGACAGATACAACCATTACAGAGACAGACAAATCCAGCATATACAGACAGACAGATACAAACAACCATACATAAGACAGAGATAAGCAAACTAGTATACATACAGACAGACAGATACAACCATACATACAGACAGATATGAACCATACATACAGACACAGATACAACTATACATACAGACAGAGACAGAGATAAATCCATACAGACAGACAGACAGACAGATACAACCATACATACAGAAGACAGAGCAACCATACATAAGCAGACAGAGACAACCATACATACAGACAGACAGATACAAACTATACATACAGACAGACAGACAGATATGTCCATATATACAGACAGACAGATACAACCATACATAAGCAGACAGACAGACAAGCCAAACCCATACATACAGACAGAGCAACCATATACAGACAGACAGATACAACCAAGATTACAGACAGAGACAGATAAACACAAACCATACATACAGAAGAGACACAGATACAACGCAAGTATACAGACAGACAGATACAGGATAAACTTACATATATACAGACAGACAGATAAACCATATATACAGACAGATACAACCATACATACAGACAGGAGACAGATAAGCAAAATCTATATATGACAGACAGACAGATACAACCATATACAGACAGACAGAACACACAACCATACATACATAAAGCAGAGCAGTATAGATACAACCATACATACAGACAGACAGACAGATACAACCATACATACTGACAGACAGATACAACCATACATACAGACAGATACAACCATACATACAGACAGACAGACAGATACAACCATACATACAGACAGACAGATACAACCATACATACAGACAGATACAACCATACATACAGACAGACAGATACAACCATACATACAGACAGACAGACAGATACAACCATACATACAGACAGACAGATACAACCATACATACAGACAGACAGACACAACCATACATACAGACAGACAGATACAACCATACATACAGACAGACAGATACAACCATACATACAGACAGACAGATACAACCATACAGACAGACAGATGGGCCTAACTTACCCTAACCTAACTATAACATACCATAACATAACTATACCTTAACCTTAACCAAACACTAACCTAACCTAACCTTGCTTCATCGGGTAATACTATCAACGTGTATTGATCATCGGAACACAAGGCCTGGGGAAAAAAATAAATATATATAACATGATTGGCTACGATCAGGCGAGGGCACTTAACTTCCAAGGCTACGTTTAACCTAGTGGAGAGTCCGGCCTGCATACACACACACACACACTTTGTAAGTTATAGAGTTATGACAACATTTCACCAACAACCATTAAGGTCATTGAGTGTGTAATTATGAAGGGGGGTGATATTAGTCCATCAACAATTACAAAAACAATTTGCAGGATGCAGAATTCTTTCCTTGTTGACCCCTCCCCCCCCAAAAAAGTTACAGCGGTGGTGGGTCAGAACCGGCCACATTAATTTCCGGAATCGAACCCTACAGGAATCGGATCGGAATTTCATACTAAAACATGGGCTAAATTATGCAATGTCAGGGGTTTGGTTAGGTTAGGTTAGGTTAATTTAGGTTAGTGTAGGTAAGATTAGATTAGTGTTAGGTTATAATTACCACATATTTTGACTAGTCTATTAATCTCACTAATACGTACAATATATATTCACCATAAAAACAGCAACCACTCCCCTCATAACCCCCCCCCCTCCCCTCTCTTAATACTGTACGATAGTTTAGGGAGGGATGACTTGCAGTACTCTAGGGTCTCTTTCCTGATTGGTCCCCCTCTTGCTGGACATTACTGGCGGGCGTATGGTATAACCTCTAACCTCCCCCTTTACCACTGCAATAATCTCTGGTCACCTACTATGGAAACACTCTGGGGTGGTATTATCTCATGTGCTGGGTATGATGATGTTGGGTGCTTAAAAATGGTGATTGGAGTGAGTTTATGTATTAGACAGTCAGATAGACACACGTAGGAAGGTTTTTGTATATATTAAACTTTTCTATCTGTGTGTCTGTTTGTTTGTCTGTCTAATCGTGAAGGGATTAACAGACATATTTATGTAGGTTATCGTCTGTGTTTGTCTATTATCTTCCTGTCTGTCTGTCTGTCTAATCGTGAATCGTCAGAAATATACGGGAGATATATGCCGATACGGGACGGGTAGGGTCGATCACAGAAGTTACAAGTGTAGGGAGTTACATCTAGTGCGGGAGGGGCGGTGGCAGCGTCTTTCCGCCGTGGCGCTTGTCTGCCTCGTTATGCAGTCGGGCTAACTCGAAAGTATTGACACCTTCTTGTTTGGTGCTCCTCCAAGCGTTACGGTGTGGAGTAATCGTCTCCCATGTGAGGGGGTCGATTTGGTACTTTTTCAGGTTTGTCTTAAGACTATCCTTATACCTCTTCAGTTGGCCGCCAGCATTACGTTTACTATTCGTCAGGTGGCTGTAAAGTAGCTGCTTTGGCAGTCTATTGTCGTCCATGCGGGTAACATGGCCAGTCCAGCGTAGTTGTTCATGGATAATGGTTGCCTCGATGCTCCTACAGTTGGTGTCAGCAAGAATACCACCCACACACAGCACCAATACCACACAGCACCAATAGCCACCCACAGCACCAATAACCACCCACAGCACAATAACCACCCACACACACCAATAACCACCCACACTGGCACCAATAACACCCACACACAGCACAATAGCCACCCACACACAGCGCAATAGCCACCCACAGCGCCAATAACCACCCACACACACAGCACCAATAACCACCCACACACAACAATAACCACCCACACACACAGCACAATAACCACCACACAGCACCGTAACCACCCACACACAGCACCAATAACCACCCACACACACAGCGCAATAACCACACACACAGCACCAATAGCCACCCACACACACAGCGCAATAGCCACCCACACACAGCGCAATAACCACCCACACACAGCACACCAATAATACCCACACACAGCACCAATAACCACCACACAGCACCAATAACCACCCACAGCACCAATAACCACCCACACAGCGCAATAACCACCCACAGCACCAATATTACCCACACATACCAATAACCACCACACACAGCACCAATAGCCACCACACAGCACCAATAACCACCCACACACACCAATAACCACCCACACAGCACCAATAACCACAACACACAGCACCAATAACAACCCACACAGCACCAATAACAACCCACACACAGCACCAATAACCACCCACACACAGCACCAATAACCACCCACACACAGCACCAATAACCACCCACACACAGCACCAATAACCACCCACACACAGCACCAATAACCACCCACACACAGCACCAATAACCACCCACACACAGCACCAATAACCACCCACACACAGCACCAATAACCACCCACACACAGCACCAATAACCACCCACACACAGCACCAATAACCACCCACACACAGCACCAATAACCACCCACACACAGCACCAATAACCACCCACACACAGCACCAATAACCACCCACACACAGCACCAATAACCAGAAACTAGACTTGATGCAGCGACGAATTAACCACATATGAATAGGTATTGGCTAAGGACATATGGGGCCCCAACCCTTTTAAGCCCCAACCTAACCAACCTGAGGCACCCACTATATACAGAGATAGTGAAGAAAATAGATTAAGCGAGATAGTAGGGACTAGTAACGACGTTAGTAAGAAAATAGACAAGCGAAAGCCAAATAAGTCGCCAGGTCCCGATGAGATATTTGCCAAAGTATTAAAGGGATGTAAGGAAGAGCTTAGTATGTCCTTAGCAAATTTGTTTAACATATCCTTAAAAACGGGTGTAGTACCAAAATCCTGGAGGATAGCGAATGTAATACCGATTTTCAAGAAGGGAGATAGATCACTATCCTCTAACTACCATCCAATCAGCTTAACATCAATTGTAGGCATATTACTGGGAGCAATAATTTCAAACTCTATTTGAAATCACCTGGAGAAGCATAAGTTGATCAATGATTCCCAACATGGCTTCACAAGCGGGCGTTCATGTCTAACTAATCTATTAACATTCTTTTCAGCTGTTTTCGAATTCGTGGACGAGGGGCACGACTATGATGTGGTATATCTTGACTTTAGTAAAGCCTTCGACAGAGTCCCCCACAAAAGACTAAAAAGAAAAGTGGAGGCTCATGGCATTGGAGGAGATATTCTAAAATGGATTAGTGCGTGGTAACAGGCCAGGAAACAGCGAGTGAGCATTAACGACACTAAATTCGATTGGAGTAACGTCACTCGTGGAGTACCCCAAGGCTCAGTACTAGAACCATTATTATTTATTATATACATAAACGACATAGATATCGGCGTAGACAGCAACATAAGTAAATTTGCTGATGACACTAAAATAGGGCGTGTAATTAAATCTGACGAGGACTCAGCAAAACTACACGAAGATCTAAAACAAAAATGAATAGTCTGAAAAATGGCAGATGAAATTCAATGTGGACAAATGTAAAGCACTTAGTCTAGGATATGTAAACAGAGAAACCAGATATCAGATGAACAACGATGTTATAGAGAAATCCGAATGTGAGAAAGATTTAGGTGTAATGATAAGTAGGAACCTTAAGCCAACTAAAAAAAAAATATTTGCTCGAAACAAGGCTAATAAAGTACTTGGGTTCATACAAAGGAGTGTTAGTTACAAGACTAGAGAGGTCATCCCAAAACTATATCTTGCGCTTGTGAGACCTCACTTGGATTACGCAGTTAAATTCTGGTCACCGTATTAAAGAATGGATATTGAAACCCTAGAAAGAATTCAAAGGAGAATGACAAGACTAATCCTGGTCATTAGGAACCTTGAGCACAGAGACAGGTTAAAGCATCTTAATTTGCACTCCCTCGAGAGACGTAGAGTGAGGGGCGATATGCTAGAGGTGTATAAATGGAAGTCAGGGCTAAACAAAGGGGACATAACAAAGGTACTCAAACTATCCAACCAGGAGCGAACTCGTAACAATGGTTTTAAATTAGACAAATTTAGATGTAGGCGCGAAATAGGTAAACATTGGTTTGGAAATTGAGTAGTGGGTGAATGGATCAAGTTACCAAGCATCATCATTAACTCGAATACGCTGGATAGCTTCAAGCATAGGTTGGATGGATATACCGTATGAGCGATAGGGGTTGGGTGTAAATGGGACTGCCCAGTACGGGTCAAAAGGCTCGCTGCAGTTTCCTCCATTCTTATGTTACCATGGTATACAGGACACACACACACAATCAAGAACCAGCTGAGTTACAACACTAAAGAGTACCAATACTTGCAGTACAGTATAGAAATTCAATGAACTGTATATACCCAGCTTAAGGGGAGCATTAGGTGAAGGAGTGCTCATATTTAATACACACACTAAATTACGTATATTTAACGTAAGGAGACGAAATTATGTTGGAAAGGTGATATTAGACTATCTTATTTATAATGTGTTTCTTTATTTTTTTAGGAGATTGTTAGTGGATAGTTAAATGAAGTGAGTGGCAGTTAATGACCCTGGTAGTTGGAGTACCTTAAAACTAAGACCTATAGTGGATGGTAGTTAATGATCCTGGTAGTTGAAGTAATTAATAACAAATAATATGTTTATTTTTGTTGTTGTTTTTGTTTAAATATACATTGACAGATAATAGATTCTAGTTCAACCTAACCTACACCTGACCTAACCCAACTTAACTTTTCCTGCACCTCACATAACTTAACCTAACTTATCCAAACCCTAATCTATCACTAACATAAGCTAATTTAACTTAGCTTATTCTTAACCTAACCTAACCTAACCAATTCCACTGGTTTTGTTTGTCCATTTGGGAGTGAGGGAGGTGGTGAAGGAGACGAAGAAGGTGGTAACGATGAGGGAGATGGGACGATGTTCATGGGTACCTCATTAATTATCAACAGGTGTTCAACGTGGGTTCACTGACCTCCAAGATTAATTAAAATGAGTCTTTGTCGAACACCGAGATCACTTACCTGTATTTTATTTGGTAGTACTTTATTTATTTCTGTCTGTCTGTCTATACTACTACAACTGCCCCGGAGTAATACTCTTTTGTGATTAACGAAGGGAATAATGGCACTGTCAAACTACACCAGACAGACAGACAGACACCTACACGCACACTCATTGGTGGGGACCGCTCATACAATACATAATATATATTAATATGTAGGTTAATGTCCCTCATACGCATACATACACGTACGCAGGTGTTATTCATACACACTCAGACACATACACACTCTTTCTCTCTATCATACACACACACACAAACGCGCGCCAAGACCATGTAGTTATCGTTAGCCGGCACTTGTACGCAGCTGTCACACACACACACACACATACACACACACACACACACACACACACACACGCACACACACACACACACACACACACACACACACACACACACACACATCTCTCGCTTCCACCACTTGTTCGTGACAGCGTGTTCAGCTTATAGGGGTAACACACTTCACCCACCGGAGGACACTTCAGGGTTCAGCTGGGGCGTGGTTACAGTGGTAGTAGTCCTGGCACAACCTGGGCGCTTCACGGAGGAGACGAGTGAGAGAGAGAATGACAAGAGAGAGACAGAGAGGCTGGGATGGATCGCGTCCACACTCACCGCCGTTCTGTACACGACTGAGTCTCCTGAACCACTACCTCCTCTTTCTCCCCTCGTCCCTCTCCCTCCCTCCCTCCCTCCCTCCCTCACTCCCTCACTCACTCACTCCCCCGCGCTACCCTCACACACTCTCTCTCTCTCTCTCTCACACACACGCAGATATGACCACCGCCCTCACTCTCACAACGCTCTCTTTCGCTTTTCTCTTTGTTCGTCTAAAGTTGATCGTTTTCACTTTTCGTTTGCCGATGCTCATTTTTTTTCCTCCCCTTGTTGTACCCCGACGTCCTGGGAAGTGGAATATACAAACACATATCTCCTGTCTGTTTGTCTGTCTATCTGTGAGTCTGTCTGTCTGTCTATCTGTGAGTCTGTCTGTCTATCTATCTGTGAGTCTGAGAGTTTATCAGGACGATGACTTAAGCTAGAGGTGAATCTATCGTCCTCATCAACTCTCTTTCCCTCAACTTCCTCCTCCTATGTTTTTCCGACCTCCTTCACCATCTCTCTCTCACTTCCCTCCCCCTCCCACCTCCCCCTCCCACTGTGGCACCACCTGGACAATTTACATAATGTTAAGGCTTTTATTCGCCGTATTGATCACGTATTGAAAAATTCTGGCAAATTCGACCCTCCTTCCTCCCCTCCCCTCCCCTCCTCTTCATCCCCTCCCTCCCTCCCCTCTCCTATCATAATTTATGGATCTTGTTTTATGGGGATGGGAGGTAGGGGGACATGGGGAGGGTTCATGATGATGGGGGGGAAGATGGTCCAAGAAGATAGGTAATGGGGATGAGCATCTTGCTATCCCGGGGGGTGATGGGGTTGGATGATGGGACCTGTTACCATGACAACGTTATTAAGCTATCATCGGGTTACGTCATATCCAGCAGGGGAAGGCTTATGATTGGCCGAGCCTCTGAGGGAACGTATTCGATTCCCAGGATTAACAAGGTCAAGGGTGTATATATAACCCTGGGAAAAGAACCATTTATTTCTTCATTCCCAGTATTAGATTAAAAAACCTTTATCATATTGGGGAATATATATATAGATATGAGTGTTTATTTGCTTCCTAGGATGAACAAGATGCTGAGTTCTTTTATCCTGGAAGAAAAATAGCACTAAATTTGCTTCCCAGGATGAATAAGGTGCTGAGTGTCCTTTATTCCGTAAGAAAAAAATAGCTGTATATTAACCTCCCAGGATTAGTAACGTGTGAGGTATATTAAATTAGGGAAAAAATGCTGTTAGCATAGACCTCGTAACAATGGTTTTAAATTAGATAAATTTAGATTTAGGCGTGATATAGGTAAACACTGGTTTGGAAACAGAGTAGTGGATGAATGGAACAAGTTACCAAACATCACCATTAACTCGAATACGCTGAATTGCTTCAAACATAGGTTGGATGCTCATATGAGCAATAGGGGTTGGGTGTAAACGGGACTGCCCAGTATGGGCCAATAGACCCGCTGCAGTTTCCTCCATTCTTATGTTCCTATGTTCTTATGTGTTGGTCGGGGTACAGCTGTTAACATGGACCTCACAGTGTGTTGGTCGGGGTAGAAAGATGAACATTTTACAGCTGACTCTCACAGCCATACCAACACACACTCAAAAACCAACAAGGCAATAAAACGTGACCTTTTGATCCCTGAAAACTGTAGTGTAGCGCCGCTGTAAAAAGTAGTCCTTTGGAATTGGAATTGGACCATTACACACACACACACACACACACACACACACACACACACACACACACACACACACACACACACCTTTTCATTCTGTAAACTAAATTACTCTATTTTGTGTTTCTTTAATACATAAACGTTGAAATAATATATTAAACATTATTTTTCTCGACTGTGTATTATACGAGTCTATCAGTGAACTGTGTGAGAGTCTTCCTGTGCATGTGTTCAGAGATACATACAAACACACACACATACACACACACAAACACCGGACACACAGGGA
>NW_024731696.1:0-22500 GCF_018991925.1 Homarus americanus | reverse complement strand
TTAAACCCTGTGACATAATACTGACGGTACTTATGGTTACAGTATTGGCCTGAGACTCTACCCTCCTCTCCTTCCCCTCATAAGACGATGAGAGAGATAAAACAAAATAATAATAACATTACGATTCCCTGAAGATGTAGGTCTAGTGTGTCTGTCTGTGTGCTTGGGGGGTGAGGGCCAGGGGGGTGAGGGGCCAGGGGGTGAGGGGCCAGGGGTGAGGGCCAGGGGGGGTGAGGGCCAGGGGTGGGAGGCCAGGGGTGAGGCCAGGGAGCGGGGGGCAGGATGAGGAATGAGGAACAAGGAGAGGGAGGAATGAGGAAAAGGGGGATGAGGAATGAGGAACAAGGAGAGGGAGGAATGGGAGATGGGAGAGGGAGATATGAGGGACAGGGAGAGGAAGAAGTGATGGACAGAGGAGAGGGAAAAAAATTTATTTGGTGTTGATAGATAGTGACCGTCTACCATCACCACGATCTAGATAACCTGAAGTTGGGCATATAGAGCATGCATAGACAGACAGACAGACAGACAGACAGACAGACAGACAGACACGCAGATAAACATTAGAATCTATACCAAATTCTATTGACTTTAAAACTTGGAGGATATGGCCTCACATTGTCCATTATAAAGTAGGGTGAAAATATTACCTCCTTAATAACTCTAATAGAAAAATTTGCCCAGCTACTTTCGGATGTTGAAATTGATATGTGTGTGTGTGTGTGTGTGTGTGTGTGTGTGTGTGTGTGTGTGTGTGTGTGTGTGTGTATTCATAAGGGCGTCGGCTATAAAGTATGTCAGTACCAGCCATTCAGGAGTGAGTTTAGGGGCATCATATTGTCTGCCAGCCAATCACGGGAGACTTCTAATACCCGTAAACAAGCGTAAGCCAATCATAAAGTAGTTTACGGGTCTCCATAGATTCCAAAGCGATGACGTCAACTGTATCTTGTTGATTATTCCTTGTGACCTGTTCCTTGTGACCTGTTCCTTGTGTCCTGTTCCTTGTGTCCTGTTCCTTGTGACCTGTTCCTTGTGTCCTGTTCCTTGTGACCTCTGCCTTGTGACCTCTTCCTTGTGACCTCTTCCTTGAGTCTTCTGTAGTGATGGGTTGTCAGACCACAGCTTACATTTCAGAAACAGGCCAGAACTGACCCGACATAAGGGGGGTCAAGTGTAAAGGTACCCCTCGCAGCCACTCAAGGAGCCACAAATCAACCAGCATCCCTTCCATGTCACACGGCCCCAACAAATATGTAAGAGACACAGTCAGAAGAAGCCACATGCGACCCTCCCCCATTCTACACAATAACCTGCAGTACATCTCAGACAAGGTCCAGACCTGACCTTACATTAGCCAGGTCAAATGTAAGGGGACCCCTCGCAGCCCAAGTCAAGGGGGTTACAAATCAACCAGCACTCCTCCACATGACACACGGCCCCACCAACGATGTTAACAGGCTCCCAGTCAGCAGAAGAGGCCACCTGTCTCCAATATATACAACAACTTTAGTCTCAGAAAAGTCCAGACCTGACCCTACATTAGCGAGGTCAAATGTAAGGAGACCCTTCGCCGCCCCCCCGATCAGCTCAACCTGACGGCTCGCCTCCCAATATATAGGACGTCCTAGCCGTACTGGGTTCCCACATATAGATTGCCTCACGAGACAGAGTCGGGGAGTCAGAGAAAGAGTCGACGGAGGAGAGTCGAAAGTCAGACAGAGAGGGCCGGAGGCAAGCCGCCTCCGGTCGGGAGCGAGTTTCCCTCGACACCGGTGCCCAGCTAAGCAATCTCCCATAGAGACAACCCAGAATCACCTGCTAGGCCTCCCCCAGGTCACGTGAGTTTTTGTCAGAGCTTTCTATGGGATGAGTTACTTACGTGGGAAGTGTATTCATTTCATGTTCGTGTCCGAGAATCAGTGTCTAGTAACGTAATATGATGTCCAAGTAACGTAAATATAGTGTCCTAGTAACTTCAGTAGAAGGTGTTATTAATGTGTCCATGTCATTGTCGTAATTAATAAACAGTTGTAACGAAGCGGTGTTTAAGAAGTCGTCCTTAAGCACGTAATAGATGTGTGTTGACGTATAAGATAAAATAAGTGTATTGACAGAGTAAATAACTAACACGGCCACGCTACCAAATTCTTCCTCTCTTTTACTCTCTTACTAAATATTCTCTATATCTTCTACCATTAAAACCCCTCATTATACTTCTGTCACTCAGTCGAGGGGTCAGGGTTGGCATTCAAAGACCTGCTGCCGCAGGTAAACATGAGAGCAACAAATACCTGTTGATGAGGAAGGTGAGGTCGTCCTTCTCACCATCCTGTCCCCTTCTCTCACCTCTCTCCTTCTCTCACTCCTATCCATTCACCTTCTTCTCCTTCCCTACCGTCCACTCCAACTCCCCCATTCTCTCCATCTTCCCTCTCACCTCTCCCTCTCACCCTTACCTCTCCCTCTCACCACCACCCACCTAGCCCAGCTGATAACCCGTCCAGGTGGAGAGAGAGAGAGAGAGGTGAGTGTGTGTTATGTCACCTGCACTACTACCTACCTACCTGTAGTTAATGGGTTATTACAGTCTAACAGGCGAGATTGGGGTGTGGTGGCCTGGCTGTCACACACACACACACACACACATACATACACACACACACACACATACACACACACACACACACACACACATATACAATAGGTTAGGTTAGTCTCCTGAATCATGGTTATTTTCCCTATTCTTACACACATCAATCTATCTATCTATTTATCTATCTATCTATCTATCAGGCCCCGTAAATGGAACATGGCGGAAGACCTAACTTGTGACTCGAGTTGTGATTGGTTCTTAACTAAAACGTCCCGTACTTATAGTGGTTAGGTTAGGGAGGGAGGGGGGGAGGGAAGATATATGTGGGGGGGAAGGAAGAAAGTGTAGGATGGAGGGAGAGAGGGGGGGGGGGGGCAGCACTTGTTGATGATCTACCTGGACTCAACAGGTATATAACCCGACCCGGAAATAACACTGGGCGACTATAACCAACTGATGGTGTTCTCAACTGGCCAAACTGAATCTGTCTGTCTGTCTGTCTGTTTCCTCGCCTGTCTATCTCCATTTGTCTGTCTGTCTCGTAGTCTGTCTTATCTGTCATTGCTGTTTCTCTTTCCATTCTTTCTCTTCACCACCCAAAACGTGTTGTGTCGTCAGGTCACAACACAAGAATTATATATTTAGGATTAGTTCGAGTTGCCTTCTTAATCCTTCAGAAGTGTAGGATCTCATCATCTCTTCTACAGAATCCTTCACTCCTCTTCCACAAAGTCACGTGAGAGATCCTACAGGAAATGGGAGAGGGAAGAGAGGGGTAATAGGGAGAGGGAAGAGAGAGGGGTTGTAGGGAGAGGGGAGAGAGGGGTTGTAGGGAGAGGGGAGAGAGGGGAAGCTGGTGTAGATTAAAGCTGACCTAGGGAGACAGTGTTGTGGTGGGACAGGTGACGTCTCGTTCACTGGCTGTCTGTGTGTCTGTCTATGAGGCTGTCTGTATGTCTGTCTATGAGGCTGTCTGTATGTCTGTCTATGAGGCTGTCTGTGTGTCTGTCTATGAGGCTGTCTGTATGTCTGTCTATGAGGCTGTCTGTATGTCTGTCTATGAGGCTGTCTGTATGTCTGTCTATGAGGCTGTCTGTATGTCTGTCTATGAGGCTGTCTGTATGTCCGTCTATGAGGCTGTCTGTGTGTCCGTCTATGAGGCTGTCTGTGTGTCCGTCTATGAGGCTGTCTGTGTGTCCGTCTATGAGGCTGTCTGTGTGTCCGTCTATGAGGCTGTCTGCGTGTCTGTTTATGAGGCTGTCTGTGTCCGTCTATGAGGCTGTCTGTATGTCTGTCTATGAGGCTGTCTGTGTGTCCAGTCTATGAGGCTAAGGTTCCGTATGTCTGTCTATGAGGCTGTCCTGTCTGTCTATGAGGCTGTCTGTATGTCTGTCTATGAGGCTGTCTGTGTGTCCGTCTATGAGGCTGTCTGTGTGTCCGTCTATGAGGCTGTCTGTATGTCTGTCTATGAGGCTGTCTGTATGTCTGTCTATGAGGCTGTCTGTATGTCTGTCTATGAGACTGTCTGTATGTCTGTCTATGAGACTGTCTGTATGTCTGTCTATGAGGCTGTCTGTGTGTCCGTCTATGAGGCTGTCTGCGTGTCTGAATATGACTGTCTCTCTGTTTGTTTGGTTAATTACCTGTATACCTGTTTAGTTGGTTTACTGTCTTTCTGTCTATCTATATGGCTGACTGTCTGTCTATCTAGTTAGTTGACTGTGTGTTTGTCTGTATGGCAGATTGTCTTGGTGTCTAAGTTCTGGCTGTCTGTGAAAGTTTCGTCTGTCTGTCTGATTACCGTTCTGCATGTGCAATGTGTATGTGTTTGTGTCTGTATTTGCATGTATGTATGTATGTATGTATGTATGTATGTATGTATGTATGTATGTATGTACGTGTTGTATTATGTGTATTATGTGAGGTTTCCGACCAGTTCTTGAATTTCCTGTGGTTCCAAGCGTGTTACCTCAGGGTCACTCCCCACGCCACGGTATCACACGGATTAACTTCCACCTGAATGGGGACGCGTTTGGCCTGCCCCTCGTCACTGAAGGTAACCATAAGGCCACCACCCAGCCTGTAGATGACCTTCGTAACCCCCTCTATACCTGAAGAAGAACCTGAAGAAATACCTGAAGAAGAACCTGAAGAAATACCTGAAGAAGAACCTGAAGAAGAACCTGAAGAAGAACCTGAAGAAATACCTGAAGAAGAACCTGAAGAAGTACATGAAGAAGTACCTGAAGAAATACCTGAAGAAGAACCTGAAGAAATAACTTAGGTATCTTTACCCACCACTGTCTTTTCTCGGACCCTCCTCCACCTCCACCGACAGCCTCCCTCCTCATCACAAGAAATTTCAAGTTCCTTCCTTAATGACTCCTGAGGTGAACGGACCATCATTAAGCTTCAGTGACCAGGTCGATTAATCACCTGGGTATTAAAACTTATCTTTTTTTATATATTTTTATTATACGCTTCTAACCATTTATTTATTCTATCGTTGTGAGTTGTGGTTTGTGTTTTTAGTAGATGGTTAGGTTAGGTTAGGGTGGTTAATCTTCAGGTGATCCATAGTATTTTCCTTTATAGACTCACTGAGACTCCTGTATTATGTGGCACCTTCATCACCAAGGGTCTGGCAACACGTATTGTACCAACGAGGGGCACAACAATGGCGGTGTGGGTGTTAATACCTCACCTAACTTCTTCTGGTTTGTCTCAGTAAACGCACACACACACACACACGCACACACACACACACACACACACACACACTGAACCTTAAGCTCTCACTCGTTCGTTTCAGCACGTTCACCCCCCCGCCCTCCCATCCCCCACACACAGAGGGTCGTTTATTGCCCTACACCCACGCCCTCGCGGTCACTCATTCTTGGGGGCTTCCGACGTCTGCCAAGTGACTAGACACTGGCTTCCCCTCACACCTCCTGGAGTTTCACTGAACGTAAGAGAATTTAAGTTAGGATAGGTTAGGATAGGTTAGGATAGGATAGGTTAGGTTAGGTTAGGTATAGGTTAGGTTAGGCTAGGTTAGGTTAGGATAGGTTAGGTGCTAACTTAGGGTAAAATAAGCTAGGAATTCAATAACATAGGATAGCTTAAAATTAGGTCAAGTTAGGTCAAGGTTAAGTTAACACTAATTAACTCCAGTGTCTCGGATTAACCGTGAGTTAATCTTAGTGTCTTCAAGGTGTTTGTTTACCATCAGCAGCAGCGTCACCTCAGGACAGCCTGGGGGATGGCGTGACGTAGATGACAATGTTCCCTGTTAACCTCGACCCAGTATCACTTTAATGTGGGGATAACGTGCGTATAACAGCTCACATGATGACGTATTAGTCCGTGCCATCTGTCGTAATGACGTCATGAACAAAACAATTCGAGCCTTGTGATGAACAGCGTTGATGTTGCTTTTGAAGTCAGCTGTATTAGTCTCTGATGTCAGATGTAACCCTTGATGCTAGTTAAAATGTTTATGACATTAGTGACCGATGCAGTGACCAGCGCCAGTGACCAGCGCCAGTGCCCAGCGACAGTGACCAGCGACAGTGCCCAGCGACAGTGCCCAGCGACAGTGACCAGCGCCAGTGACCAGCGACAGTGCCCAGAGCCAGTGACCAGCGACAGTGCCCAGAGCCAGTGACCAGCGACAGTGACCAGCGACAGAAGGAGACAGTATCTCCGGGTGGCTGAGGTAGACTCGTTTCTATTGATCAACTGCTTCCTCCACCAGTTGACCACCAGCAGCCGAGTGTTGGAGAGTGGCTGTTGGTGACTTGGTGTTGGAGGAATGTGACAATATTACTACTACTACTACTACTACTACTACTACTACGCATCAGGTTACCTTTGCCTTCGTCTCACTGATAAGGCTGATAAGACCAAGTTAATGTAGTTTCGAGGTCAGGTTGGGTCAAGTGTTACCTCTCCTTACTGTTGGTCTACCACGAACATAACCTCTTAAGATACATACTCTAATATCTAAGGTTAATTAAGTTTATAAGTCTGTATCTTAAAGCATTATAGTCTTCCATTTATTTCTGAGTTATTTAACATTTCATCTTTAACTTGGTTTTTATTGATATTCGATATTTAATTAAACTTTACTTATAAATATCAAATGTTTCAGTTAGAAGGAAAGAAAGAAAGAAAGCTTCTGAATATGTCACTCTGTTAAATCTCCTTAATTTAACTTTATTATACATTAGTACACACACACCAGCTTTCAGAGGCGACCCAGTGGAAGAGAATTTTCAGATGTTATCCCTATAAAAGTGAAATATTTACAGTTTCTTTAATATATAAATGCATTTGTTTTCTGTGACTCTGACGTATGATTTAGTGGATAACTACCAAATTGTGTCTTATGTTGAAACTACATTATGAGGGACAGGATGAAGGACGGAGTTGGGGAGATCAGATGGCTGGGTGGGATTGGGAAGACAAAGTAGCTAGGCAGGTTCTTTCTTTCTTTCTTTCTTTCTTTCTTTCTTTCTTTCTTTCTAATACAAGTATGTCAGCAGCTTGATAGTCAGTCGGATATCACAAATAAAACAACTCAAGAAGTCATCAGTGTTGTCCATAATTTGATGTGTGTTGTCTAAGGTCAGCAATTTGGTAAATATGAAGACCTGAACAAACATTTATGGTAGAGAGAAGGGAGTCTTACCCTACCACCCACTGAAGACGCATTTGTCCACTATATAAAACGAACTACACTATCTTATAATACTTAGGTCAAGGGTGATCAACAACGACCAATCTTTACCAGTACCATTCAAGTTTGGTTGGGTGTCAGATGATCAAGTCAATCAAACCACAGATGACCATAGTTGATGACCTTAGTTTCACCAATACCATAAATCCTTGCAACATCTGCCTACTGTAATTGCAAGGAACGTTATGGTTGTAAAAGCTCGCCAGTTCAACATGGGTCGTGTGTACATGCGGTGGCAAACTAGAGTCATGTTCAAATTTGTTACTTTCATTATAGACGTGGGTAATATTGATACGCGAGTCATTATTATACTTATCTGGTACCTGGCACATGTATAGTATGTAGCACAGGTAATGCCATTCAATAAGAAAAACCTTACATATTTTATTTAAGTTATAGTTGAGTATTAGATGTTTGGGGTCGTTTTGTGCCTCCTCACCCTCTCTCTGTAGCGTATTATCACCCAATAAACACCGTAATATATTTTAGTACTGTACCCTCACCTTATATTGTCTCTAGCCAACCTAATCTATTGAAAATAACCTTCAAACCTCCTGCAGTTCACCGTGTTAGGCACCACTCAAAAAACACATTGGGTCTGAAACTACTAATATTTTGCACTCTATGTTGGTCAACGTCACCCGTGTGTACTGTAGTTATTCATAGAGTGGCGCTCTCGCTGTTTGAATATATGACTCACATATACTATTATCCCAATAACAATTTCCTCGTGTTTTATTGTTTGTGGTTAGATCCTGGCTGTTCCTTACACCTGCTACGTTTCCTAGGGTCACACAGGACAACCAGCACTCTTCTTACACCAGATCTAAGCGGGAATCGTACCCCGATAGCAATAGTGAGAGACAAGATGTTAACAGTCATTTGGACGATTCGGTAATTACCGTCCACCTTTGAGTAGTTTCGTTACACGAAGGACTGTTGTAGTTCTTCGTTTAATAAATAAAATTTTTGTACCTACTTGTCTTGCTCAACCTTAATTAATTATGGTTAAGCACTAGGTTTAATGATAATAATAACTGGAATGTTCATCGTGGTGAAATCTAATTAGTAACTTTTACTTCCAGCGTCTTGCTGGGTGTTGACAGGCTGAGTCCGGAAGCGTCAATGTGGCTTCGTGATGCTGTATTCTTCTCCTCATGTATAATAAAAGATTGTGATATTATATTATCTTGAGTCTTATGCATGATATATTGATATTTCATTATACACCATACAAATTCAAATTTCACAACATAATTTTTGTAGACTTAACAATTTTATCATAATTTTCAGCATTTCGGAAACGTGCAGATCTCAATCATTTTGTTTCTAAACTTGTACAAACTTTACCGTTTAAAGTATACTATTTGTTGCCATGTTTTTGGGCGACATAACAAATATACCCACTGACTTTAACGTAAATATTAACACAGAAGACGTTATCAATACATATTTGTGCTTATACAACATATAATAAAATGGCTAACTAATTGCATAGTTCTAGTATGTTGCTAACCTCGACGATACACGACACATCCTCTCAGTTAAGAATTAATACATAATGGTAAACCAACTTATTTAAATAACACATATTTGTGTCAGCAAGAGCCTGGCTTCTCCGTCCCTCCTCCCTTGGGTCGCTGGTTCAAACTTTATGATTCGGTTGGTTCGAACTGTTTCGGTCTGGATCGACTGAACGTTATTAACTTCGATCAAAAAAAACTCACCCGACGATTTAGTTTGTTTCCAGCAGCTCAGTGTACAGGACTGACTCGGTGCTCTCCACTCTCGCCTCCACTCCTACCTTACAAGACTTATTATTTGTGTAAATTGTGTGTGTATACGTCAAGACGAACCATGGCGGGAGTGAAGCAGCACTCGGATGGCGCAACACCTCAAGCGGAGAATACGGAATGCTATTCATTAGTAAGGGCAGGTGAATTTATGGCGGATGATTTATTAGACGTAAATGTGGGCAGCTACGGGTTTTGTTGGCGAGAATTACGGGCGACGGGGAGAAGGAGAAAGAGAGATCATTAGCGCACAAAAAACAGGGGGTAGGATATTATCGAGATAAAGAGGGTAGAAGTTTTTGAAGATGACGGCAGCCATTTGCATTGTTGTCCTCGCAGTTTTGGAGCTGATGTTCCGTTCAGGTGTGGGTGTTCACGAGTACTGTACCATGCATGTAAGGCTTCACTGTCGCCTCGGGGAAACTCTTGTTAGTAGGGAAATTGTCTTAACTCATGGTCGTGTGTCTTAACTCATGGTCGTAATAATAATAATAATAATAATAATAATAATTAGCGGTTTATTGAAAAAATTCTGCAGCCCGAAGGCTGGAAATATACATTGGACATAAATGACTTATTACATACATTGGTGGTTTAACAGAAGCCTTCATTAGAGAAAGGTAAAGGAACATACAGTGAACATACAGATTAATGTAGGTGTTGAACAGCAAACTCGTAGTGTAGTAACTCCCTCCCAGATGGTGTTAGGAGGAACTCACCTGTAGTAGTTCCCTCAGATGGTGTTATGAGGGACCTGGCGTGGTGTAGTAATTCCCTCGCAGATGGTGTTATGAGGGGCCTCACGTGGTGTAGTAATTCCCTCACAGATGGTGTTATGAGGGGCCTCACGTGGTGTAGTAATTCCCTCACAGATGGTGTTATATGAGTGAGGTTTGGTCTTAGGCCTTCCTATCGTAGACGGATTAACACATCGCTGGTTGTTGTTGGGTCTCACGGGCCGTTATCACTGGGTACCTGGGACCTCACTGTGTGAAGGTTAACTTGGGTACGACTGTTACTGTTGAGTTGTTCTCACTGACTTAAGCACTGTTCACCTTTGTTTAACACTGGTTCCGTTCCTTTCCTAAATGAAATTGTAACTTCTGGCGAGAACTTGTTGATATTCCGGTGGGGAGGAGGGTTCAGGGGAGGGGGTTGGTATGGGCCAACTTAACAGTTGACCTGGCTGCTCCGAGAGGAGCGCCAGGTACGTCTTGACCCTTCGGTGGTCAAGGATGCAGATGTCGCGTGTCCTGACTCGTGGTCGTGTCGTCTTGGCTGGTGGGTTTGTTTTCATTGAGACTGACGCTGCTGACAGTCAATCAGAGAGGCAGATAAATAATCAATATTCGGCCAACTAAAGTATAAATAGACTCTTATTTTTTTAAACATAACAATTTTAACACTTGAGTAAACAAAAAGCATCACAAATATTATTAAATTATTATAGTTATCGCTCCATTCATCTCACGTTTTCTTTGAAATTCTGGCGGCGTTTATAAGAATTAACATCATATGGTATAGACTAACGAAATTCTAACATTACCTGACCTCTTTTGGTTAGAATAGGTGTAGGTAGGTATAGGTGAGGTTTAGGTGAGGTATGGTGTGGATAATATATAGGTTTGGTTGGTAATTGTCATCTGTTATGATAAACGCCGTCATAGCTTCACAGAAAATGGGACCATTGAGGGAGGAACTTCTTTATTTTTGTGGACAGAAGTCTATCTATATGTGAAGTGGCTGAAGTTGGACGTCTCCAAAGACAGTTAATGGTTTCAGACTGTTAATTTGACCGATGCTGACAGTCATTTGAGAGAGACACTTGCTAATAGTAAAGCAAATGATATACTTCTTGATTTTCTTGGCTGGTGGGTTTGTTGTCTTGGCTGGTGGGTTTGTTGTCTTGACTGGTGGGTTTGTTGTCTTGACTGGTGGGTTTGTTGTCTTGACTGGTGGGTTTGTTGTCTTGACTGGTGGGTTTGTTGTCTTGGCTGGTGGGTTTGTTGTCTTGGCTGGTGGGTTTGTATGTCTTGACTGTGGGTTTGTATGTCTTGACTGGTGGGTTTGTATGTCTTGACTGGTGGGTTTGATGTCTTGACTGGTGGGTTTGTTGTCTTGACTGGTGGGTTTGCATGTTCTGACTGGTGGGTTTGTATGTCTTGACTGGTGGGTTTGTATGTCTTGACTGGTGGACTGGCCTTGACTGGTGGGTTTGTATGCTTGACTGGTGGTTTGTATGTCTTGACTGGTGGGACTGTGGTCTTGACTGGTGGGTTTGTATGTCTTGACTGGTGGGTTTGTATGTCTTGACTGGTGGGACGTGGTCTTGACTGGTGGGTTTGTATGTCTTGACTGGTGGGTTTGTATGTCTTGACTGGTGGGTTTGTATGTCTTGACTGGTGGGTTTGTATGTCTTGACTGGTGGGTTTGTTGTCTTGACTGGTGGGTTTGTATGTCTTGACTGGTGGGTTTGTATGTCTGACTGGTGGGTTGTATGTCTTGACTGATGGGACTGCTGGTCTTGACTGGTGGGTTTGTATGTCTTGACTGGTGGGTTTTGTATGTCTTGACTGGTGGGACTGTGGTCTTGACTGGTGGGTTTGTTGTCTTGACTGGTGGGTTTATTTGTGTCTTGACTGGTGGGTTTGTTGTCTTGACTGGTGGGTTTGTTGTCTTGACTGGTGGGTTTGTTGTCTTGACTGGTGGGACTGTGGTCTTGACTGGTGGGTTTGTTGTCTGACTGGTGGGTTTGTTGTCTTGACTGGTGGGTTTGTATGTCTTGACTGGTGGGACTGTGGTCTTGACTGGTGGGTTTGTTGTCTTGACTGGTGGGTTTGTATGTCTTGACTGGTGGGTTTGTATGTCTTGACTGGTGGGACTGTGGTCTTGACTGGTGGGTTTGTTGTTCTCTGACTGGTGGGTTTGTTGTCTTGACTGGTGGTTTGTTGTCTTGACTGGTGGGTTTGTTGTCTTGACTGGTGGGTTTGTTGTCTTGACTGGTGGGACTGTGGTCTTGGCCTGGTTGTCTTATTTTTTAAATTTTATCTTCCACTGATCGGCTCGTTTGCCGCTTGGGCGATCGATCACGTCTGTGTTACACTGTTGGCAAGTCCTGGGCATCCACTGGCTCCTGAATGCATCTGAACCTGCTCCAGTGTTGGTCAAGTCTGGTCCTGAAAGAGCTACACTCGGTGCCGTCACAACACTTTCTGGCAGATTGTTCCAAGAGTTCACAACTCTCACTCCTAAATGTTTGCCATTGCAGTTTTCTGGACTTGTGGCTTTTTCAACCTTGAGCTGTGACCCCTTGTGGGGTGAGCGTCCGCCAGTTCCAGGTAAGGGCCCTCAACTGAGTAGTGCCCTTGAGATGTTTATACACCTCATTTAGGTCACCCCTTGCCCGTCTGTAGTATAAGCTAAAATTGCAGGCTCTCTATCTCTCTGGATAACCGAGGTACCGAAGTGCAGGCACCAGCCTGGTGGCCCTCCTTTAGACATTTTCAATCCACTGACAGTGGGTTTGTTGTCTCGACTGGTTGTTTTTGTCTTTACTGGGGTTGTTTTCATTGATTGAGCCGATGCTGCTGACAGTCAATCAAAACGACTCTGCTGACAGAATAATCGAAGAAATACTCTGACATTATTCAGGACAGTTTTGCTGACATTAACTAAAGACGGCCATTGCTGACACTGAATCAAAGACGGAACCGACGACATTCACAGAAAAATACGTTGATTCGGTTAACTGACTTTCATATATTAATATATTTCTCATTGAACATAGTAATGAGACAGTTTCTATAGTAAGGGTGACAAATTTATATATATAAACTGATACAATTACATAAAACTACCTTGGCTAAACAACTCAAAACTGGTCGGAAAAAAACCCAGCGAAATTGGAAATCTCAAAATAATCGACCAGAGTACAGTCTTCATATCTTAGGGTTGGCGACCACACTCCTCCATTCTAAACGTTATCAGGCTATTTTAACCAATCCTTTAAGTATCTGTATCTTTATTGGGATCCAGTTATAAATTACGTTCATCCATCCCAGTCTCTTTCTTCCTATGGTATACCACGGTAACTTTACCCATTAATATTTGTTATTATTGCTCCATCCCGAATTATATGACGGTACTCTGATTGATGTTATGTGAGGTTAGGTTAGGTTAGGTTAGGTTTGTTCGTGTTGTCTGCTGTTAAGAATGTTTTTGGTCATGTTGTTGTAGCTTCAAAGAGAATTTAATTCGCTGAGAGGGTGTTTTCTCGAGGAATGTTTGTCACATACATACATACATACATACACACACACACACACACACACACACACATACATACACACACACACACACATACACACACACACACACACACACACACACACACACACAAACATGTTTTGCAGTTCTTGGTGATGACTGGAAATAAAAACATATATCAGTTATCCGAAACATCATTACAGACACTGACAGGCATACAGTCAGGTAAACAGACACCACTGACAGTCGACCAATAGACAGACACCACTGACAGTCGACCAATAGGCAGACACCGCGACAGTCGACCAATAAGGCAGACACCACTGACAGTCGACCAATAGGCAGAACACCACTGACAGTCGACCAATAGGCAGACACCACGACAGTCGACCAATAGGCAGACACAGTCGACCAATAGGCAGACACCACTGACAGTCGACCAATGAGCAGACACCACTGACAGTCGACCAATAGGCAGACACCACTGGCAGTCGACCAATAGACAGACACCACTGGCAGTCGACCAATAGGCAGACACCACTGACAGTCGACCAATAGGCAGACACCACTGACAGTCGACCAATAGACAGACACCACTGACAGTCGACCAATAGGCAGACACCACTGACAGCCGACAAATAGGCAGACACCACTGACAGTCGACCAATAGGCTACACCACGACAGTCGACCAATAGGCTGACAGTGTTTGCCTCCTCCACCAAGACAAGATGGCTTCCTCACTCGGCCACAGAGTCACTTTATAATATTGTATTTATTAATTTATCTCGATACTGTAGTAGAGAAGCACAGGGCTCGATAGTAATGATTATACGGAGTAGTTCACCCGGTAGTGGCCCTAGTAGATAGCTAATATAACCCTTATTTTCTTATGAATAATGGTTATATTAGCAAACCTCCAGGGCTACTAACAAGTGATTACGCTGTCACAAATACTTACGACTTCATGGGAAGAATAACGAAAAAATTAACTTTGTAATATATTTATGATGCTGTAGAGGAAGTTACTTAATGTTACGGATAGAAATTGTTAATGGAATAATGATTGGCTATTGACAATTTAAATAAGTGTATTTTTGTGTAATTAATTTAAGTAAGAAGTATTTTGTTGGGAAATATTTTAAAATTAATATTTGAAATATCACTTAACCATATTAGACACCTATAAGTTCGTCTGTCTAGTCCAAATTAAAGTAGATTTGTTCATAGTTACTATCGAGCTCTGGGTTGTGTGTGTGTCGGCATATTTTGTATGTATATTATGTTTATATAATATATTCATCGTCGGCTGCACATTGTTAGCGATACTACCACCACCACCAAGGTAACCAAGGTAGTGGTGCCCTTAACGTTTGGTTCGTGGGTGGGCATCACACCGGGACTCTACGGAGATGCTCTAGCCCTGGTTGCTAGGAGGTCCTTGGCCAGGGACCTCGCGAAATGGCATCTCGGTGTGCTGTGCCGCCCTTCGTGGTTCCCCGTCAGTGTTAGGACGCTGATGGCCAGTGAGGAACTGGACCACGTCGAGGTCGCCCCCTCCCTGATCAAAACCTGACGATAAGTCATCCCTATACGCTTTGGCAACATGGGGACCTCAGTCAAGGGCATTCGCTGATGTGCTGGCGATCAGGGGGAGACTCTACTAGGACAACTTTATCTTTCCAACCACCTATTTCAATATCCTCTTTTTTAAGTACAACCTTTTTCCACATTCCTTCTAATTCCTGATTCATTATCCCTTTTTTATATTTCCCATCAATCCTTTTTCAAATATTATCCTTAGATACTGTCTAACACCCGATTCAATATTCTTAATTTTCTTCATTTCTCTTTTTAACAGATTCTTTTGTTCAATTCCTTCCAACCACTGTTCCATTATCTATTCTTCTTCATTTACTTTCTCAATATTTCCTTTTTCCACTTTCCTTCCAACCATGACAGCTTTACGTCCAAACTCTCTTCTTCTTCTTCTTCCTGTACTGGACCTTATTCTCTCAATTTCCTTCCAAAAGCTGTTCCATCATCTATTTATCCTTCATTCACATTTATACTCCTCCCATTCATTCGTTTAAATCGTTTCTCTCTAATTCATATCGCTGTTGTTGTTTATAATTCATAGTAATTCTCTTTCGTTTTATTCATAATTTTTCCAATTTTAATTGCTTCGTTATCTTGTATATCGAATTAGTTCTTGGATGAAAATTTATTAAATTTTCTGATAATTCCAATAATTTTAGGCGAAAAGCAATTAATTATTATATTATTATATTAAATCGAAAATGAAATGGGATTAGTTTTCCATTATAACGCACCTTAATTACTTTATCACTCGTTCATTATTTTATACCACCCGTTCACAACTTTGTCATTCGTTCAATACTTTATAACACAAGTTAATTGCTAAACACCACTCGTTAATTACTTCATATCCCAAGTTGATTACTTTATTACACTCGTAATTAAAGTATTACAATCGTTAGTTACTTTACTACATTCGTTCATTACTGTAGAACTCTCGTTCATTACTCTACTCAACTCGTTCATTACTCTACACAGTACAAATCAGTTTAGGTTGATGGTATTTGTCTACCTGTAAACCCCAAATAAAGATAATTATTCCTAGAGGCCAGCATGAAAAATAAATGATTATTATCTGAACATTTATTCACTAATTATAAAACATCAGTTGAGAAAATTTGGTTAAGCTACATTCATACTGGTAAAACAAAACTACATTGAAGCAAATATTTTCCAAGGGGTTCATATCCTGCAGGCTTTTGTACTACAGTATATGTGGTTGTAGGCATGCCTCACTGGTGGTGTGTTGTGGGGGCTGAAGTGCCTGAAATCACTGTAAATTCAGTTTCAAATACCCTGTTCAGAAATAAACTACAAAGTGCAAAAGATTTTGTATACAGTACAATTTCAGTACAAGTCCATGAGGTAAAAGAGATGGATATAAATTTATGTGAATTGGCTTCCTAACACATTTCTAGGTAAGGCCATCACTGACAACAATGTCACTCTGGTGCAGCTCAAGGTGGCCATCACCTTTAGCGGCAGACAGCAGGAGAGACATCATCAGGGCTGGTCTTCTATTGGTGTGTCTCCCTGACCTCGATGCCCACACCAACCTCACCAGCCACAGGACCATCCTTATGGGTTGGAGCGCAGGTGAGTTCGTGACGATGATGGTTTCATGATTGCGGTGTTTTGTCTAGACTGAATTAGGCTTCGGCAATTTACCCCAAAACTTTCCCCTTCTTTAAGTGTTGCGTTGTGATACGGGGCTTCTAATTAAAATAGTTGAATTTGAATTATCACTATTGTTAAGCTAACAGTATCCTACAAATGCACTTACTGTAACTGGTTAATGTAAGGTATGACATAGAGGTGGCGGCTCAAATGGTACTGTTGAAATTGCACTGGAACTCAATGTTATCTGTAGATACATACATTGTCAGGGCAAATATTATGTTCAATTTTTTAGAATCCGGTGGTGTTATCATACGAGGCTTCTTTATAAAAGTGTTGAATGGTGTTACAGGGGAGGGGATGATCGCCGTGGTGAGGACAATAAATGGGAGTGCATGCTCACAGCGTTATGAGGGACGCAATGTGGGCATCAGTGTTTCCTCCCTCTGTCAGTGCCACCCAGCAGGACTTTTGCAAGGTGAGTGTTCAGCAATGTTACAAACTTTAAAGGGAGTCTTTTATCTGTAATTTTTCTCGGTGAATATAGGAATTAGAAATTTTACTAAAATAACAAGTATACATTAAGGTACGACGTTAAGGTACAGTAGCTTCTACATTATGTGCCGATAGTGACATAAAGAGAAGTGTTGAACATTGTTGGCATCTTGTATATTGTTACGTAAGCCTTAACAAATCCAAAGAATGCAGTAGAAATTCCCGTCCTTTTTGTGCTGCCTCGTATACACAGTATGAGAAGGGATGGAGAAATGGATAAGGAAGAATAGGGATAGAAAGGAGTAGAGAAATAATGAGCTAGATTACTAGAACCAGATTCTCAAAGAAAAGTGAGACTTCTCTAAACTGGTAATTAAGAACTCGTTGTGTTAATTCTAGTTAGTCTTGAGAACAACTTCAACATTAAATATACCTTAAATGAGTCAGCCAGATATGTTACCTTGTCTCTAGGTAGGAGATTACTTCACTCACAAACCCCTGATATACTAGCTGGGAGTAGCATCACAACCATCACAAAGCCTGGTGTTATTTTTGGCTGTCACCCGATATACTGTACCAATGTACATTGTACTTTAAATAGTAACACCAAAAGATGAAAATGAAATTAGATACATAATTAGATTAATACAATTATGCAAGACATATGTTTTAGAGTTTAATGTAATGTGCTTAGAATCTAGTCCAAACTATCAAAATTTACTCTCAAACAAATGAAATAAATTGTTTGAATAATATAATGAAAATGGTCAAATTCACTTAGTATAAAATAATCCATATATATAATGTTTATTTACCAAGTTTCTTAATTCCTTGAGTACAATGACAACCTTTGAATATGATCTCATGGTCAACATGTCTATAGTAGTTGATTACTTATTCATTATCATCATCTACCTGGTCAAGTTTCAGTGATGTGGGAAACTGATTCAATAATACAGGGTGTGATATCTTTTTTTTCCCCTCCATGGAGCACACTACTTGACCACCTCCACTGCTAATACCAGCCACTAGCCCATCCACTACTACCACTGCTACTACTACTATTACTTCAATCCTTAGTCAGTCCATCACCACCACCACCTATCGCACTTACCTTGCCGTAACCTTTCCGGAGCAGAAGCCACCAACCAGCCCTCCACACGATGATCACTACCACCACCACCACCACCAGCATCGGTAACCTGTCAATAAACACAAAACTGCATTAATACAAACAAACAACTCACAAACCAACAAACAGAACACTAAACAAACATAATAATTTAAGAATTTTTTTAATCGGAAACTAAAAAACAAAAAAAAAAAGGAAATAAGTTAATGAAATCAAAGTCTTAACAAACACACAATATAAATAAATAAAACATGTGTCTAATCAAGCAAACACAAAGTAAACAAATAATGTAAACATACTAACAAACACACCATACTCATGTGCTTGATCTACCATACTTAGGCCCATGTCAGCATCTTGTTCCCGATCGGTGAACAGGGTAGCGAAGGCCAGCATCCCGTAGATAAACAGACCCCACCTGTGAGTGATAGTGATTGACAGTGTGTGACAGTGACATAAAAAGGTACAATAGCAGTGATAGTGAGTGACGGTGACGTAAACAGGTACAATAGCAGTGATAGTGAGTGACAGTGACGTAAACAGGTACAATTTCTATGAGTGGAAGAAGGAAGTATCAAGCATTAGACATAGAGAAGAAGAGGTATAAAAAGAGGAGACATATGGGGTTAAGACATAAAGGGAAGATTCTTACAGGTATTTAATGCTCTCCAGCCATAAAACAGCTTGGCGGTAGATGGTGGCCTCGCCTCCCGGTGGCCCCTCCTCGCTGCCAAAGAAGGACGTGTTGCTCTGAGAGGCGCATGACTCGCAGGAGCACTGGGAGTCAGTGGTGCTGCTGTCGGAGGAGCGGTGGCGTCGACGGCGATAGTGACGGAGGGTCCGCACCAGTTCGTACCTGTCTTCAGAGTCCGGTGACATGCGTAAGTCGAGGCGCTATCTGACGACTCTGAATCGCTGTCGTCGTCGTTATCTTCTGGTACTCAGCCGTTTGGATAAATGACCAACAACTCTCTTGACGTTAATATTCGTTCTTGCTTTGTGGTAATGATAGCTGTACTATCCATGGTCAGCTTGAGTTGCTTCCCAGTTGAGTATCCATCTATACTCGTGTAACCGTCTATCTATGTATATATATTATTCAACTATGTATTAATAATGTTTTGTTTTCAGTCATTTTGATTTTAGTTTAACCTTTTATCATCATTTATCTCCGGCTTCACATGAATTTGCCTGTTGTTGTGGCAAGATGTATTTTTACTTTAGAATTTGTTTAATTATAGTTTAAGTTATCTCGTTGTAGAAAGATTTTATGATAGCAGTTTTCTCGTGTCTATATATTTATTTTTTTGGGTTGCAGTGTCTGAAATGGTGGAACTGTGTAGCAGACTTGGGCCAACGGAAGTGTAGTACAGTACTGTGCAGTTTGAGGACGTCATAAAGGTGGACGTTCATTTCACGAGTGATGTAGCAGCTTGAGTGGGAAACAAATGTGTAGATGAGACATGGAGTTTTGTTTTACATAAAAAAAATAATACATTTGTTTGACAAATAATGGATTATCTTTACATAATTCTTTTATTGATTTACCATCATTGTTCTTCATGAGGTTTAGTAAACTATACAAGTCAGAGTTATAAGAACACGAAACCTAACAAAGCAGCATAAACTTTGCTTATATTGTTGATTTGTTGATCATTTAAGACGAAGTCATTCTACTCGACATCAGTTGAAAAGAAAATAATTTAGTTTATATTTCATAGTACTGTACTGTATACTATCTGTGAGTGTTGACACTTATTTCTGAAAATTTGTCTTGGCTTTTTTTTTCAGGTTACTGAGCATCAGTTAGCCCCCATGTGGGTGCCACCTGTCACACTTGAAGCCATTGGTATGTATAATATGCCTTTTTTTGGAGAGGGAGGGATTTAAAAGAGAAATCAGGACCAAGAAAGAATAGATCATGTTAGTAATAATAGTGTAGTTGGATCCTTGCTCATGATAGATACTTGTGGTATATTTTGTATAGAAAAATATTATTGACTTCTTGTTAATTTTATTACTGTGCAACCGTAGCTGTCATGTACAGGTTACAAATATATTTATTTTAATTGTGATGTAACGGCTTTACTCATTGTAGGGGATATTTTTGAACAGGCTCACTCAACTTTGGCTCATGGGTGAAAAAAAAGTAAAGTTGATAACTTACAATACTTAGGGCTTATAAGTATGAGCTTGTCTCTGAAATGAAAGCTGACCTGAAGTGGGCTGTTGTAACTGTATTTTGGTCTGTTCAACCTTATAGAGAAGCAATGAACGTCTGTACTGTATTTATAATGATGGTCTTATTCAGTACACCCATTATTTATTGGTGTGAAGTACGAATGAACTTCACATTCAGTTTGAAATTCAATATTATCACTTTGGGTCAACTTTTACAACATTTACAGTATATAGTACCAAGTATATGAATCTTATCCCTCAAATAGAATCTTACTGATGATACTAGTTGATTTGAATACTTATAAAATCTAGTAATGTGAAAGACAACTGACTCTGAATCTAAGGTCCATGATTCGATTGCGGGGTAATTAGTGGTCGTAATGATGCTTGGAAAATTTTAATTACACCTTACCCGATGGTGCCCCAGCCCACCATTACCCCCAGCAAACCATGCCTGCGCCTCCTTCACCAGTCTGCCCACCGTTGCTACTTGCAGCACCACCTCGTCCACAACATTTCTTGGTGCCCTCTTTTCATCCTCAGGTACCCACTGCTCTTGGTCCTGCTCCTGATGATCCTGCACCTGGCCCTGTAGACCCAGACATCCCACCCAGCGCCCCCGAGGACTTCGCATCTGCCGCGAGAGAAGCATCACATTCCTCGCTTATTCCTCCCACCGCTCACCCTTCTCATATGTACAACCCTCCCACTCCCAATGCTTTTCCTGCTGATTCTCCCACAGATTATGCGCCATTCGACGGAGTTGTCACTCAGCGGCCGAGTGGTTCGCACCCCTTCCTGCCATGCCTCGCACGTGGGATGCGATTATGCTTACAAGAAGCATCCTGCAGCGCCCGGAGGGGAGGGGAGGGGGAGTATTGTATTGGTTAACTTTCCCTACAGGTGCTTGGCCTACTCGAGCCACCCTCCCTCACTGGCAGCTGTCCTCACCATCAGCCAATCAGCAGCGCCGCTCACACCACGGCCTGCATCCTTGAGTAGGGAGGATTGGATAAATACCCCCCTGCCTCGCCGTAAAGGTCATTCTACTCCGCCTTCTCCACCTGACAACACCAACTCTCTTGAAGCTCCTCAACCACACAACTCTCCACCAACCTACAGCATTGTATATACAATATACGTTGGGTTAAGACAATTTTGAGTTTCCTTTCTCACCTCCATCCTGAGTGCAAGATTTCCTTTAAGTTGCATGTGTATGTGGACCTAAAAGAGAAAATAGACTAAAGTGCACCCCAAATACAGGCTCCAGTGCTCTTGAACATGCTGATTCCGAATTTATAGTCCACAATTCGATTGCGGGGTAATTATTGGTTGTGATGACTGGAATATTTTAATTAAAGGGGCCCCATGGGATTACCAGGGGGCCATAGAGGAGTACAAGAGGGCTTACCATGCTTCCATGGGACTACCGGGATGCCCCCTGGGGCCCTGCCAGGCCCCCAGTGGACTACCAGAAGGCCCCCCAGGGGCCCCATGGTATTACCAGGGCTAAAGGCCCCAGGGGGCCCCAGGGGCCTTAGCAAAGCCAGGGGTCAGAGGTCATCCCAGAAGTGTGGGTGCTCCCATGGAACCTCCTAGGGGCGTTGGCGACCCCAGGAGTCCTTCCAGGGGCGGTAGTGCCCCCAGGGGCTCTCCCAGCGATGGTGACGCACCCAGGGGCTCTCCCAGCGATGGTGGCGCACCCAGGGGCCTTGTCAAGAGCGGCAGCGTCCCAGCGGTCCTCCCAGGGGTAACAGCACCCCTAGAGGCCCTCCCTGGGGCCACGGCGCCCCAGAGGCTTCATCCTGGTGTCATATATATTGCATGAGTCCAGCAATCCCTTACTTAACTGTGATTGGTGGACTAAAATGTAAATCCACCAAATTACAGCCAAAAGGAGAACAGAGCAATCAGTCAGCACAACACCCCAACTTATGTTTTCCTGTTGGAAATAAAATCTACTTTTCATGGTTCAGGTTGTGATGACACTAGAAATATGATGGAAGGTATATTTATTTAACGTTATATCTCTCGGATATATAAATAGTGCAAACACAACTGCTAACAAAGACCTTCCAGGGG
>NW_024731695.1:0-14504 GCF_018991925.1 Homarus americanus | reverse complement strand
TGAAATATGCAGCGTCATTTGAAATTTGGTCACGATTCTTGGCGGTCATATGACCCGACGGTCATCCGGTCAGAGCAGGTCGTAAGTGCGATTTGGCGTGATTGAGTTAGTGTAGTGGGACTACCTCTATATGTGTGCAGTACTCAGTTAGGGGACTGACAGCAAGTGTAAGTTGAAATGGTCATAAGTCGAATGCTTAATAACACTAAGAATAAATGGGTGTCTATTTTTCTTCTCAGCACCAAAAAACACTCACTTTTAAGCTTGCCGCCATTTTAAAGTGAATTACATATGAAAATTTTGTCTGTGTACTGACTTTGGGACTCAAAGTAATTTGACCAAATTTTGTTATTTCGGGCGGAGTCATAATATGCTGGTTGAAGATATCAGTAGGTCGTAAGTCGGGGAGTATATATATGTGTGTGTGTGCGTTAAGCGCCATCAATTCCACTCCATGCTTTATTAATAACAAAGCACCGAGTTGACTTGAGGGTAGACTCAACGTTTTTAATAATTTTTTTCTTAATATTTGTGAGACGATTTTTTATTATTGTATATGTTTTATATTTTTGTGTCTACACACACACACACACACACACCTATATACAATGCAGGTAAAAGAAATAATTGTCCTTAGGGCAAACACAAGGAATATACATTTCGTACAGTCACCCTGCTTTAGTCCATAGCGTTTCCGTTCTGGCGTACCCTGCGGACTACGGAATGCTCACTCGCGGTGTTGACCCTCTTCTGTGAGCGACACGGTGCATACAGGTACTTGATCATCACATTACCGGTTCTTCACCCCGCCACGGCGCCCGATCAGTGATAATGTGATGATAGTGAGGATATGGACTTATATGGACTTTGGGGGTTTGACAAAGAGGCCCTGCAAGCCTCTGTGGTGGATAGTGATACAATTGATACAGGTGAGGGCCAATAATCTGCCCTCTGCCTCGAACCAACCAGCCCATTGTTGTATCCTTTTCTACTAATGTAAGTGTTCCTAATATTATTGATATTTCTCTTAATTATTAATTGTGTGTGCATACCATCATAAAATTAAGAAGTTATTTTTACCTAGCGTCTGTGTTTCTGAAAAAGTGGAGTTTGGGGTGCGGCGGTCTCTATTTCAATTAATCCAATACAGTATGTTATGTTGTTCACTTTCTGCGTTTCTCACTTTACGCGGGCCGCCGTGGGTTCAATTGACCGCGTAAAGTGAGGGTTCACTGTACACAAGTAAAAATGTCATTCGCGGATATGGCGATTCGCGGTCATTTTGAGCTAATCCAATTTGAAGGGCATGTTGTACAGTAAATGTTTTACTTAAAGTAATTCTCACAACTCAAAATCACAGCCCTATCAAGCCTCAGTCTTCATTTTTATAAAATGAAAATGGTAAAAGTTATAATTATTTTCATCATGATACCCTGTTTATTTTCTCATCATGACAAATAGTTTCTGCCATATTGAAATTTTTCATTCAATGTCATGGGAAGGAAGGGGCAAGAGAGGACGGAGAAGGGGCACCACTTTTGATACATATTATCCTTTTATTCTCAGGTTAATTTCAAATTACAAATGAATTTTTTCTATAATTGAAGTTATGTTATTTATGATGAATTGTACACCATAAGAGGCTGATCATTACTAGAATATATGGACAGGGATAAGTACCGACAGCGTTATCGTGATTCAAATCAACATTCCTCTAAGCCCAGCCCAAGCAAGCCTCGTCTCCATAAATATAAAATCAAAATAATTCTGGGTTTTATTTTATTTATCATTGTGTAATAATTAGCATAAAGGGAGTTTGATTTATACCATTGTATTCAATGAATAAAACTTGTCATTTTCATAAGAAATTTTATAAGTTTATTAATTTTTATTAAACCCTCATCTTTCCCCATCAGAGCAGATAGTCGACATAAAAAAGCTCCTGTTGTTTAAGGGTTGATAATGCTTTATGTATTTTTATGTTTATTTACAGTAAAAGATATTGCCCACATTGCTTTTCTTTGCATTCTCAAGGATTAGGCATAGCATTTACACCAAATTAATAAGTTAAAATTAACTTGATACTTATAAAACTTGTTGTCATTGTGTAGCAAAGAAATATTTCACAATAAAAGTACCAAGACCATTAATTTTCAGGTATACTAGGGGAGGCAAATCATTCATCTCCATTTCTTAACCTCGTCGTCTTCAGTGACTGCGAGAGGGTTTTCTGAAGTGACGGTTGTTCCTGTAGCTACTGCAGGGCCTTGCTATATTCCCTGCAACACTATCATGCCCTTTATGATCCTCCTCTTCTTTATGTGCACTGTTGTTGCTATAAGTCAGATGCCACTCCTCATGATTGTGCTAAGGTTTGTGGCTAGGAAGTTGTTGTTATTAACATAGATGGTGAATCCTTGCTTATAATGTCCTCAACCATCATGGGAGAGAGACATCTAAGAATCTGTCCTTGTGTTTGGGAGTTATAAAGTCTATAACTCAAACAAATAATGAAGGATTTAACTACAGTAAGTTTAATGTGATTAAAATTGATTTTATCCAGAGTAGAAATATGATTTATAAGTAAATTTGATTTTTCTTGACATTTACCGAGATGTGTAAGATTATCCTAAAGATTGTCTCTGATTTAGATCACAAACCTATCCATCTAACTTGACTCCCATCAGTCAACACTCTCCCATCCTTCTTCTGTCTTTCCCTGGCCATTATTTCACTCATATTTACCCTTTTGTGTTACTACTGTGCCCTATATATTCATTAATTTATTTTTACCTTTTTAAATCTTGCAACTTAATAGTAAAAGCTAGATTATGTCATAACAGGAATTACTGTAGATGATGATGATCAGTAGACAAATATCAGAAGAAAAAAAATTATTATCCAGAGCAATGTCTACTTCTACTTTTTGTTTAGGTATTGTGTGAAAATATATTTCAAGTTTTCAGAACAACTTGTAGGAATTCTGGTTCAGTATTTAAGTATGTAATATGTTTTTCAGATCAGTGGATGAAGAGGAGAGGTCATTTGCCCTGGGTGTACAGTTTGTGATCTTCCGTCTGATTGCTTACATCCCAGCACCCATCATGTTTGGGTCTGTAATTGACTCCGATGTCTCCTATGGAAGAGTTCGTGTGGAGAAAAAGGAGGACGCTGTCTCATATATGATATTGAAGAGTTTAGATTCAGGTTTGTTGAGATGGCACACTCCTGGATGTATCAGAGAGTTTTACATACAGTACTGATTTAGGTTAGAGGAGTACGGTACAGTACAGTATTCAGAACCCTTAAGTTATCGGTGAATTCGACTGAAGAGAATTCATTTTAATATCAACTTCACTTTCAAATGACTGTTATACACAGTAAATCATCTCGGTAATGGGCTTGTCATAACGGATTTCTTTTTCGGATATTTGGGAACATTGTCCACTATTGACTAGACTCAGTATGGACGATTGACAATGTTTACCGGACAACGAGTCAAACAACACACTGAGCTTACAGAAGTGATAAACTGTTGAACAAACTAATATTTCTTCTCACCACTATCAATATGCCTTATGAATTATTATTTCCAGTACAAATCTATACAACAGAAAGTTTGTTCATATCTGACAGGAGTGTATATACGTATAGCCACTAGCTTGCCTAAGTTAAAACACTCAAATTGTAATTCTCCTAAGCACATTTTATTAAAACATTATAAATATATTTCATAAATTACTACAGAATTTTCAATACAAACCAACCTGATATTAAGGCTCTATAATATACATGTAATGTAATACATATTGTATTTGGCAAAAGAGAACAGGGTATATATAGTATAGAGTTTCAGAATATTGTAAATAATGCACTGCAATGAAAAAATAAACTGGAGAAATAATCTTTACAGATATGTGGGAATCTGCACTGCTATTAAGATAATCTCAGCTGCAATATTTGTATTTGACTGGCTCTTGATTCGCTGGAAGTACAAGCTTGACATGGAGGGAACCATGACAGTGGGAGACATTGTCAATTCTCTTATGTCTGTTGATAAAGATGTAGATGAACCCTCTGATGAGTTAGAAGAGAGTGTTTGGCTCCCAGGCTCCAGGGGTCTCAGCAGGTGCCACCATCGGGAACTTCTCAGTCTACCTCAGCCACTGGTGTGACACCCACCATAACCACAGCTCACCATCACTATCATCACAGGCGTAATGGATCGCTCATCAATCGGCCACCATTACCTTCTCATGGCTCCTGTAAGTTGGTCAAAGTATTCACATATTTTCATTATAGTTCAGGAAAGTAAAATACTGTGCTGATTTTATGTACAAGTATATGCAATTTAATAAAAATGTCAATCTTGGGAATGGCTGCTACCTTGCAGTTCTTAAGAAGATGGGTTATCCTTCCACTACCTTACTCCTACCTCTTGGTTGGCACTCAGCCTATGTGTTGATATTCAAAGTTATGAGTTGAAACACACACACACACAGTACATGCTGTGAGCTATGTGGAAGTTATTTTGCAACTTATAATTTTGAGTAGATACAAATTTTTTTAAGAGGTGGCAGTGAACAACACGAGGTGATGGCAGGATACAGACTGAGCAGATGTAAGCAAATCCCACGCGCCAAGCATCGCATTTGGCGCAGAATTTTACGGAATCCTGCTCAATTTAGCAAACTAGTTCACTAAATCTAGCAAAAATAACGGAAATTCAATTTAGCGGAAATTTAGATTTTACGGAAAGGTGGTGGCTCGAATTACAGGTAGTTCGTTAAATTGAGAATATAGTGTATTTATCCTTTTTATATACCTTTATATTTCACACCCAGTTCATATAATTTTGTCTTTTCTTGCATATTCACTCTCCTTCCCTCAAATTCATCATAACTAAGCATGAACATATTTATTCAAATCTAATGAAGGTTTTATCCACAGGGCACAAGAGATCTCAGTCAGGATCATACATACCTTCTCGGCCATGGGCAGGTTTGTATCAACACCGGCTCCTCCCAGCTCAGGTTACCAACATATTCCTGGGCCACCTGGGCTACCACCACCAGGGATTCTTGCCACACAACCGGGTCCAGCGCCGAGCCAGCTCAGGGCAGCAGGTTACTTTCCGTGGTTTGGCTGAAGACCCAAGTGACTTGACAGGAGTTAGAGTTGTTGTCCATGGCCATGTAAGTCTTGCTGATGAAGAGGATGTGGCAATCAAAGTCTAAGGAGAAAATATTACTATTTTATTATTTTCATCTGTATTTATGAATATGCTTTTATCCTGATGGACTTATATAAATATATACAGATGAAAACTTATTAATACTATTTTAAAAGAAGTCTTTGATAATGATGATTGATAAAAGAAGTATGAATGTCAAGTAATTTGAATAATAAATGCTGTAGCCATATTTGTCATTCTTTAATGCTTAAAGAGGGATTGTTATGACACTCCTGCTCTTTGCCTCGCTAGGGGGACAGTGTGCCATCATATTGTGTTAATAGCTACAAAATCTATGGGATATAGAACAGATTTGTTGCAGGCTTAATATCAGATTGTATTTCATGAAAAAAAAACGTATACTGTATTACTTGCTTGCATTGTTTTTCATATTGTTAGATTAATGTTTACAAAACATGATATAAAATTTTAGGGACAATAACTCAAAATAGAATTGAATGAAGCTTGCAGCTTATAGAAAACACAAGTGTTTTACACATGTGATAGTTTACTTTCTAAACGAGTATTTTAGAAGTGATACAGTCAAATTTGTCCTCATTCCAAGCTTTTGTTTGGAAATATACAAACAAGGTTGTTTTATGTATATAGAAAAATATTTAGAATCTAGTTGTATATGAAAACTAAGTGCCTAAAAGTAGCATGCCACTGGTACCATTTCTGCTGAATCATTCTTGTGCTCAACTAAGCTTCAGTCAAAGTGAATGCTGGGGTACTTGTGGTAGATCAAGGAGTGTGCACATGCAGGATCCTTTCTCCTAATTTTACTCTAAATCATCTTTATAAATTAAATTTATATTGAAAATTTCTTCAAATTACATAGTTATTTTCAGCTCAAGTTTTAAGAAGTACAGTACATGTACTGTATCAAAATATTTCACATATGAAAATTTGCATGATTAAAAACAATCTATACTTGTTCATTTTACCAAGAAATATTGGATTATTATTGCATGTGTTAAGCCTCCTTACTGTTACCCAGTTACAGTAATGGATAATAACATTTAAAAAATAAATTTTAATACTGTACGGCTGAGCAGGCAACAATTTCTTGCTTCTGTTAACAACTTTTCTGAGTACAGTATTAAGAAGTTTTTAGTGACAAATAGAGTAATGCATATTGCAATTAGCTAAGAACCTCAGACACATATAAATGATTATGAAGACACTTTGGTGCTGGAGGTATCAGTCTGTGTTCGCAACTTAAGATACTGTGTTGGGCAAAGATGGTGGAGATATTTTCTATAATTATGTAGAGCTGGTCTCTCACCCCAAACCGCCAAATTGTCTATACCCATCTTATGCTTCAAGGATGCCACTACAATATGGAATTACACAACTTCATACATTTGTTAAAGCTGAGGCACTTCACTTGTACATGGTACATATTCTTATGATGTAGGTGGTATAAATATTTGTATTGGACACCCACTGTCATAGGAAATCACCTCTTTTTGATGATATTTTCCCATGTTAATTAATTTTCACAAAATCCTTTAAAGACTACAAATTTTGTTACTTCAATTTTTTGTTGCTTTCAAATAACTTTCATATTTTCTCATTATACAAGTATGTAGATTGTGCACATGCCCTAATTCTTTCACATATTTCATAGTACAAGCAAATTGAAACTCGTTAATATATCAGATACAGTATGTTCTGAGCAAATATGTGGGTATTTGTCCCCAAGACAGAATTGCAGTTGTGTAAGATTTTTTTATGCCATCCTGCATTCATTTGGAATAGCTAACAAAATGTAACTACTATATAATTAGATGAACATTCTGCCAAAAGTTAGCAAGCATTCAAATCTAGTTAAATCTGTAAACTATAACTTCAGAACAGTTGGACATAATTTTCAGGGTACAGTATATCAATGTCACAAAAAATCACTGTAATTTGTATAATTCTGTCAGTGCTATCGTAAGTAATTTGTTCAAGTTAATTGGATCATGGATGATATTGGTTCTTTAAAACTACAGTATATAGAGTACACTTGTACTCTAAATAAATAAATATTCTTGAGAAGTAAAGTCTTTTCAAATCATGTTATGGAATTATTTTTAGTTGATTATGACCTTACTTGTTGGACTACGTACATTGTTAACTTGTACCATAGTGTTGAGAACTTATTTGATAAGCTCTCTTTCTTTTTATAAGAATGAAGAGTGGAAAAGAAAATGAAATGCCTCATATATTAAGTTTTTCATTCTTGGAGCATCTTACATTGTTTGAAATTTGCTTTAATTATTTTCGATACTATATTTCACACCTGTTGGTATTCTTTGATTCTACACATGATAAAATTTACATGGGATGGATTTCTGCACTTAAAACTTGTTCTCGAGTTCAGTATTACTGTACTGTACTTTTATCTTTATTATATAATATTTATCAAACATGTTCTAATTTAAAAGAGAAATTGTCTTGAATTCGGCATCCTTTTGTACCATGAATGATAGGCTCCAAACATGATGCCATACCAATCACAATATATGAGCATCCTGTACAGTATGTACTGTACAGTATAGAGAAATAACCAATTTATTTGTTTCTGTATTACTGTGAAGGATTTTGCACAATACATTGTACAGACAATAGTGTTACAGTATCCTGTACTCTATTCTTTAAATCCATTATGCATGATAAGTGTAGAACAATTTCAGTTAGTTACTTTTATTAATAATATCAGGTACAAAAATGTTTATTTTTCAGTCATGTACAAGAAAAAGAACACAATACAGTACCGTATTTGATAATGCCTGGTCTTAAGATTTCACTTGCATGAAGAATGGGCTATCAAGACTGACTGGACTTGTATTTAAGCATTTAATTGTTTTGCCTCATTTTTGTTAGCTCTTGAGACTGCAAGTAACATCAGAAATTTATAAAATTTGTACCCAGTTTTGTTCAATGAACTTACATGAGTTTTAGGCATACAGTATTTGTTTTGTTGTTCAATATTGCAAAAATTTATGGACAATGTACATTAGTTGTAGTCTTTTTTCACAAAATAATGAGACCCAAATACTGTAGAATAAAGGTACTGTACAGTATTGTATAGATTTTTGTTCAGATTTCCATCAGGTGTTATATTTGCACTTCCTGAAACTGTACTTACTATATTAGAAGTGGTAAATAATTTTTAAATGACATTTATTTTGGTGTATTTTATAAACAGGTAACTTATTGGAATATTGTATTGTTTTTTAATGTTTATTTCTGGTGACTTATCAATGACCCATGAATTGAAAGATTTTTAATGCACTTATTAAAAAGAATCCAATAGAAATTTTTAGGATTGTCAAAACAAACTGATAATTTAGTTGAATCATTAAAAGTTTTCACAAGGGAAAGTGAACGATTCTCAGTGACAGTGAACATGTATGTGCAATATTAGAGGGTATAATTACTCAGATTTTATTATTCTTTCTTAATTTCTTACAAATGGTGATTTTTACACCCTGCTGTCAATCTTTCACAACCAAATAACATTTGTGGATCTACCAGTTCTGTACTACTTTAGGAATTTACTAAATGTAGTAAATCTCACATTTTTCACATTTGCAAGCCCTCTCCCCAAATGCTGCAGGGTGGCAGGAGTCAAGGGCAACATGCCAAATGAGGAAAAGTCAGTTGCTTATAATTTCATCCATCCTGTGCCGTAGCAAGAAAGGTCTTACAAGAGTGAGAGAGAATTAGTAATTTGGGTATGGTCCAAAGAAATTATGTCATGAATGATATCTAACTAAAATAACCATAAGCAGAAAGCTGCCTAATGACCTTAAGTCCTCAAACAGTTAGACTATATATACGAGTATTATATACTTTGTTATAAAAACATTACCTGCTGAAATATTAAGAAGCACTGTTATTTCATTATTTCTTTTTATCTTAAATTTTCATTGGTTATTTTTATAGGTTTTACTTGTTAGATTCTCAGTAATTACTAGAAGTTGGCTATGACCACCATCTATTGGTTATCAGTAGTAATGACTAGCCAAATAATCCTGGTATTCTTTGAGCTTCAATATTATTTCTGACTAGCATATTGGCATGGAAATGCATCATAAATAAGTGAATATATTAAATTAAGCTCTTTATTTTTTTTTAATATTGACTGAGCTTGTATTAGGTGAAGTATTCTCTTATTTATTTGAATCATGATACTGTGCATCAGTGAATCTCATATCCATGTTCTGTCATAATATTTGGACAGTGCTTTATGATGATAGCATTAATAATTGTAAGCTTATGAAGAAGATTACAATTAGTTACACTGACAATTATGAGTGAAACAAAAAGGCTTCAGGAATAAAACTGGTTGTTGATTGATAATGACAGCAATGACAGAATGAAAAAATTGGTGTCTCATGAGAGTAACCTCCTGTGTAACTCAGTGACTTGTAAAGATAGTGCATGTAATATATACACTAAATTCACTTAAGGAGCTTCCAGGAATGCATGCATGCAAAACTTCTCATAGCCCTACATTCCAGCAACTGTGATGTGATTTGCTACACCAGTTTTATTCCTTTCTGCTTTTATGGGATTCCCAGTTAGATCAGCAATTGTATGCCTCACTGTAGAGAACTGGAGTTATTTCTCTTCCAATCTAGTGGGATATAAATTTATGATGTAGTGCATACAGTCAGAATAGCTGGCAGTCATATTCTTGAATGCTATTCCATGGCTGTACAAGTTTGTTACAGAAACTGCTATACATGTGATGTCTTGTACAGTATAACACAGGTTGTGTGCACCTGGTATGGTTGGTTATTATTAATAAAGATAGTTTAGAATGTTACTGTGTCTATTTCATACTTTGTTCTTACTGAAATCCAGTGCAATTGATCTTTTAATTCTGAATAATATAGTAATTCTATCAAAGTTATGTGATCGTACTCTGGAAGTTTGTCTGAAAGTGTTCAATTTGTTGGAAGTAATAACATAATTTCACCAGAACAAACAATAGAACAGAGGCAGTAGAGGGAAGAGGAAAACTAACTCTAAATAATGTTAACATAATGCATGCTAAACAACAACAACAACAAAACTGCAAAACATGAGTGATTCTATTAATCCTCACGACTCACAGTCTTCAAAATTAACGATATACTGTACAGGTACTCTATCGACATACGATCGCCGCGGGTCGTATATTTTTCAAATTACGTATTTTCTAGTACCGACATTAGTGATCGCGCTGTGTGCTGACAAAATTTTTGTTTGTAATTCCCTTTAAAATGGCTGGCAAGCGTAAAAGTGAGAGTTCTCGTGGTGCTGAGAAGAAAACGAGACACCCATTTTAGAATTTCTATGTATTATTTTTCGCTTTTCGACTTATGACCTGGTCGTCGGGACGGAACCCCATCGTAAGTCGAGGAGAGACTGTACTAGAAACTGGGCCATTCAAGTATTGGTACATGAATGCCAAAAATCTTAAATAAGAATGATGTATTGAGTGCATAAGCAGACACAGAACGACCAGATATCATTGGAATTGGTGAGTCATGGCCAAGAAGATGTGTCGCAGTGTGAATTTTATTCATCAGGGTATCACCTACTGTTCAGAAAGGACAAGGCTACAAGAGGTGATGGTGTATTAATGTATGTCAACACCAGCACATGACACTAGAGATCATATAAACATAATCCTTTACTGTACTTCAAGAGTCACCAAATTATATCTTAGCATTAAAAAATGAGAACAGGAAAATGTGGAACAAGTATAAACGTGCAAAAAAACTAACGCAAAATACCATGATTAAACAAAGATGTGTGTACTGTTGAGCCTCACTAGATATAAAATATAAATCCTCCCATCAAGCTTATAGACTTTAAACAAAATAATAAAACACTGGTCATCATAATTACAAGTCGATAAAATGTAGTAAACTAGCTCGAGACAAAATTGTATAGGCGTAAGCATAAATGAAATAGGCTACAATACTTAGTATTTGTTATAAAATGATACTAAAATACTGTACTGTGTTTAAACAAATATAATTCAATACAGTACCTGTAGTTAGATAATTATTTATTTATTCAGTAAAAATAGCCATACATCGTTATATTGACTAAATGCATTTAGAGAAAGCACAACAGGTACACACAATTACAGAGTATATTGTACACATAAGCCTATACAAACGGTGTACAGTAGGCTGGTGGTGGGCTGTTCAGTCTTGGTATACATTTAAGTAAACATTCAGGGGAGTGTTTTTGAGGGAAGAGAAGCCACTCTCTCATAGATATCATCGCTGCTAAATGACCATTATCACTGCATATGCACTTGTACATGATACAGTACGAGATTGAGGCATTTACTTGAGCTGATATTAATCTTTTCCTTCTTATATTAAACCGAAAACTACAAAGAATCGTGAGATAAAATTTTTTTTGATAATTAGAAATAAGATGGATCTACAATTACTGACTGCCATTCTCATTACAAAATCTGGCATGAAAGCAGTAGAAGATTGCAAAAATAAAAAAATAAGCCTAAACATTATACTCTACATAATGTATCCAGGTACAATTTCTTTAATACTTGAGGACAACCCAACATACTACTGTACAGTATATAGTTTCTCACTTGATCATTTTTTCTTTTTTTATTCCTTATTATTATTATTATTATTATTATTATTATTATTATTATTTTATTTTTAACTTTGTATTTTTTTATAAATTTTATTTACTATGAACTATTAATATTATTATTGTTATTGTTATCATCATTATTATTATAATTATTACATTTTTGCCCTCAGGCCCCGATGAGGGTCAGTGACCTGTGCCCGGGTGGACTAATCTCTGTAAAAAAAAATATATAAAATAAAAAGTAAAAAAAAAAAGAATCATATCTAATCAGGAATAAGAAACTTTACCTAACAACCAAGGTTCCTGCCCATCCAAGGTGTTTATAGTGTAATACAGTAGGTTACGTTTGGTGATTAAACCTTACCTCCATCTAAAAATCCTAAAACTAAAAATGACAACCTTATTTTTTCGGTGTTTCCTATGTTGATGCAGTTTCGTTGTTCAGAAAAGTGTGGCTGTCGAGGTGATCACAAGTGCACCCTGCAGGGTCTAATTTGTTTGACATGATTGGCTTACGTCTCCTACTAAGCTGCCAGAAATTGTTGTGACGGCACCGAGTGTAAGCTCTTCAGACCAGACTTGACCAACACTGGAGCAGGTTCAGGTACTTCAGAAGCCGGTGCATGCCCAGTACTTGCCAACAGTGCACGTAGGTTAGGTTACGTTAGGTTAGGCTATTTTTTTTTTGTGCCTTTTTTCCGTGACTTTTTTTCTTGTGATTTTTTTCCCGGATTCTAAGAGACACAGCTTTAAGTAAACTATAAATTTTAAGCTTTGACGATGTTTAGTGTTTCACCTTTCTCACCTGATCTACTAAAGTATTAGTGAACCTGGGTAGTGAAGAATAATGACCTGAGACTGGCGGACGTGACGTAGTGTTGTTGTTGTAGAGGCCATTAATGGGTTTCCAGGTAAGTAGTTCAGTGCTTAGGTAGTATATCACCTCACTTAACCTCATATAATTGGGACTTGAATATTCTTCCCTTAAACCCAAGAGGCCACACTGAAGCGGGTGGGTACGGTGTCAGTGTGTGGTGGCTCTTACAGTGTCGAGGTGTGGTGCTGAGTGCTGTGATTGTCTTGTTGTAGTGGTATATGTAGAATTCATCATACATTACACACACACACACACACACACACTCGAACGGCATTCAACACCCATACTAAATTGGGTCACTGTACTAGATGAGACGACTGGACAATAAAATCTCACGAATATTCCAAATAAAATGACGGAATCGACACGCACAATAATTTACACTTAACTCAACATTTATTAACCTGAGGAGTAAGTACTATACACACACTGAGGGTAACCTAGCGCTACTGTGGGCGGGTGGGTCGTTGCGTCTCTGTAACAAAGGTTCGCATTCGCCTTTGATGTAGAGCGCAGAAATTGGACAGTGATTACATAAGATCTCAAGATCGTCTTAGTGATGTGAAAGTGTAAATCGATGTAGGACTTTAATGCTAGACACGATTGTTTTTTTGAAAACTCAATTTCCACCGAGTTGGAGGTACAGCCAGGTCACAGGCCTATAACCACACAATCACTGCCACATGACAAAGCTTTTATTTTATTTTATTTTTTAGGGTGTTGTGGTCACGGCTGTGATAAAGGCCAACCAGGGTGCAGTACTGTGCCTTCAGTTAAATCAGTTCATAGTTGTCATCAGTGAATGCAGAAGAGACTATAAATTACTTAAAGGAATACATATTATTCAGCTGGTTAGGACAACTGGCAGCCTATTCGTGTCATAGGTGCCACAGAGACTTTAAATTTTATTTTGTTTGTGTGCTTTCTCAAGGACTGAATCTGTTTATAATACACCACCACAGGGAGATACAGTGTACACAGTGATAGTTCATAGTGTCATCAGTGACCACCGCGAAGTTGTAAATAACTTAAAGTGAGCCCACTAGCAAGCAAGCTGGAAAGGCACCGTGCCAGCTGAAACGAAGTCGTGTCATAGGTGCCACAGAGACTTTAAATTTTATTTTGATTGTGCTTTCTGACTGAAACTGTGCCACAATACACCAATATCAGAGGAGATAAGAAATGTAGTCGCAGAGACACAACTCTATAGGCAACAGAGAGTAGCTACACTTTCTCTTTATTTTTTGAAATAGGTGTAGATCACAGTTCGCAATTCCCCACAACAACAACAACAACCATGAGTTTGATATGTGATTACTGCAGGGAGACGGATATGGAGGATACAGGCCTGACTAATGCAACGTTTAGAAGTTAATATCTGCCGTAAAGCATGATGGCTGTTGTTGGTATTGCTCTGGCTGCATAGTCAAGGTGAATGAAGCGATTGCAATCCATAAGGAAACGAGTTCTCTAGGGACGAAAATATGAAGCAGGAGCCCTGTTGTTGACAAACTGGAGCAAGTTGGGAAAAGATCCTTGCTAAGACTGAGGAAGTAGCTGATAGAATGGAGGTGGTTGCTAAGAGGAGTTATGCTGACGATAGGAGGGCCGGGGAAGTAGATTTTCGAATTTTGGGGGAAATATTACCTAATTTTGTGAAGTAGATTATCATAGAAAACGGGAAATTTGTATCATAAAAATGGAAATATTCATTTGAAAGAGTCTATTTTAAAGTAGATAGATTTTCACTTTAGGAAAGTAGATTATCGA
>NW_024731694.1:0-20887 GCF_018991925.1 Homarus americanus | reverse complement strand
TTGATTATATGTAGAAGTCCGCGTGCTTTATTGGGCTAATGAAATATGTATGGATCCTCATGTTTCGAAGCCGGATTTGGTAAAACGTTGCTCTGATCACCTAAGCGGCACGGATGGTCCTCATTTGAGGTTCACAGCGTCATAAGCTCGTTGAACAGGCTTTGTGTGAAATATAGCAGAGTCTAGGACTGCTTTTATTATCCTGGTGGCCCATAGGTAGCGTTCCTCGGTCACAATTATAAGATAGTGGGTTCGAATCCTGGTGGAGTGAGGTGTTGATTATATGTAGAAGTCTGCGTGCTTTATTGGGTTAATGAAATATATATGGGTCCTCGTGTTTCGAAGCCGGATTTGGTAAAACGTTGCTCTGATCACCTAAGCGGCACGGATGGTCCCCATTAGAGGTTCACGGCGCTATAAGCTTGTTGAACAGGCTTTGTGTGAAATATAGGAGTGTCTAGGACTGCTCTTATTGTCCTGGTGGCCCAGAGGTAGCATACCCCGGTCACAATTATAAGATCATGGGATTGAATCCTGGTGGGGTGAGGTGTTGATTATATGTAGAAGTCCGCGTGCATTATTGGGAATGAAATATATATGGATCCTCGTGTTACCAGGCCGGATTTGGTAAAACATTGCTCTGATCACCTAAGCGACACGGGTGGTTCCCTATAGTGGTTCACAGCTCCATAATCTCATTGAACAGGCTTTGTGTGAAATATAACAGACTCTAGGACTGCTTATAGTGTCCTGGTGGCCCATAGGTAGCGTTCCTCGGTCACAGTTATAAGATCGTGGGTTCGAATCCTGGTGGGATGAGGTGTTGATTATCTGTAGAAGTCCGCGTGCTTAATTGGGCTAATGAAATATATATGGATCCTCGTGTTTCGAAGCCGGATTTGATAAAACATTGTCCTGATCACCTAAGCGGCAAGGGTGGTCACCTAAAGTGGTTCACGGTGCCATAAGCTCGTTGAACAGGCTTTGTGTGAAATATAGCAGAGTCTAGAACTGCTTTTTTTGTCCTGGTGGCCCAGAGGTAGCGTTCCCCGGTCACAATTAGAAGATCGTGGGTTCGAATCCTGGTGGGGTGAGGTATTGATTATATGTAGAAGTCCGCGTGCTTTATTGGGCTAATGAAATATATATGGATCCTCGTGTTTTGATGGCGCATGTGGTAAAACGTTGCTCTTATCACCTAAGTGGCATGGGTTGTCCCCATTAGAGGTTCACGGCGCCATAAGCTCGTTGAACAGGCTTAATGTGAAATATAGCAGAGTTTAGGACTGCTTTTATTTTCCTGGTGGCCCAGAGGTAGCGTTCCCCGGTCACAATTATAAGATCGTGGGTTCAAATCCTGGTGGGGTGAGGTGTTGTTTATATGTAGAAGTACGCGTGCTTAATTGGGCTAATGAAACATATATGGATCCTCGTGTTTCGAAGCTGCATTTGGTAAAACGTTGCTCTGTTCACCTAAGCGGAACGGGTGGTCCCCATGAGAGGTTCACGGCGCCATAAGCTCGTTGAACAGGCTTTGTGTGAAATATAGCAGAGTCTAGGACTGCTTTTATTATCCTGGTGGCCCAGAGGTAGCGTTCCCCAGTCACAATTATAAGATCATGGGTTCAAATCCTGGTGGGGTGAGGCGTTGATTATATGTAGAAGTCCGCGTGCTTTATTGGGTTAATGAAATATATTTGGGTCCTCGTGTTTCGAAGCCGGATTTGGTAAAACGTTGCTGTGATCACCTAAGCGGCACGGATGGTCCCCATTAGAGGTTCACGGCGCCATAAGCTCGTTGAACAGGCTTTGTGTGAAATATAGCAGAGTCTAGGACTGCTTTTATTATCCTGGTGGCCCAGAGGTAGCGTTCCCCGGTCACAATTATAAGATCGTGGGTTCAAATCCTGGTGGGGTGAGGTGTTTTTTATATGTAGAAGTACGCGTGCTTAATTGGGCTAATGAAATATATATGGATTCTCGTGTTTCGTAGCTGCATTTGGTAAAACGTTGCTCTGTTCACCTAAGCGGCACGGGTGGTCCCCACGAGAGGTTCACGGCGCCATAAGCTCGTTGAACAGGCTTTGTGTGAAATATAGCAGAGTCTAGGACTGCTTTTATTATCCTGGTGGCCCAGAGGTAGCGTTCCCCGGTCACAATTATAAGATCATGGGTTCAAATCCTGGTGGGTGAGGCGTTGATTATATGTAGAAGTCCTACAAGTGTTTGGCTAATGAAATATATATGATCCGTGTTTCCGTCGATTTGCAAAACGTTGCTCTGATCAATCTAAGGGCACGGGGTAGTCCCTCATAGCGGTTCATCAGCCATAAGCTCTTGAACAGGCTTTGTGTGAAATATAACAGAGTCTAGGGACTTTTTATAGTGTCCTGGTGGCCCATAGGTAGCGTTCCTCGGTCACAATTATAAGATCGTGGGTTTGAATCCTGGTGGGGTGAGGTGTTGATTATATGTAGAAGTCCGCGTGCTTTATTGGGCTAATGAAATATATATGGATCCTCATGTTTCGAAGCCGGATTTGGTAAAACGTTGCTCTGATCACCTAAGCGGCACGGATGGTCCTCATTAGAGGTTCACAGCGTCATAAGCTCGTTGAACAGGCTTTGTGTGAAATATAGCAGAGTCTAGGACTGCTTTTATTGTCCTGATGGCCCAGAGGTAGCATACCCCGGTCACAATTATAAGATCATGGGATTGAATCCTGGTGGGGTGAGGTGTTGATTATATGTAGAAGTCCGCGTGCTTTATTGGGAATGAAATATATATGGATCCTCGTGTTTCCAGGCCGGATTTGGTAAAACATTGCTCTGATCACCTAAGCGACACGGGTGGTTCCCTATAGTGGTTCACAGCTCCATAATCTCGTTGAACAAGCTTTGTGTGAAATATAGCAGAGTCTAGGACTGCTTTTATTATCCTGGTGGCCCAGAGGTAGCGTTCCCCGGTCACAATTATAAGATCATGGGTTCAAATCCTGGTGGGGTGAGGCGTTGATTATATATAGAAGTCCGCGTGCTTTATTGGGCTAATGAAATATATATGGATCCTCGTGTTTCCAAGCCGGATTTGGTAAAACGTTGCTCTGATCACCTAAGCGGCACGGGTGGTCCCCTATAGTGGTTCACTGTGCCATAAGCTCTTTGAACAGGCTTTGTGTGAAATATAACAGAGTCTAGGACTTCTTATAGTGTCCTAGTGGCCCATAGGTAGCGTTCCTCGGTCACAATTATAAGATCGTGGGTTTGAATCCTGGTGGGGTGAGGTGTTGATTATATGTAGAAGTCCGTGTGCTTTATTGGGCTAATGAAATATATATGGATCCTCATGTTTCGAAGCCGGTTTTGGTAAAACGTTGCTCTGATCACCTAAGCGGCACGGATGGTCCCCATTAGAGGTTCACGGCGCTATAAGCTCGTTGAACAGGCTTTGTGTGAAATATAGCAGAGTCTAGGACTGCTTTTGTTATCCTGGTGGCCCATAGGTAGCGTTCCTCGGTCACAATTATAAGATCTTGGGTTCGAATCCTGGTGGAGTGAGGTGTTGATTATATGTAGAAGTCTGCGTGCTTTATTGGGTTAATGAAATATATATGGGTCCTCGTGTTTCGAAGCCGGATTTGGTAAAACGTTGCTCTGATCACCTAAGCGGCACGGATGGTTCCCATTAGAGGTTCACGGCGCTATAAGCTTGTTGAACAGGCTTTGTGTGAAAAATAGGAGTGTCTAGGACTGCTTTTATTGTCCTGGTGGCCCAGAGGTAGCATACCCCGGTCACAATTATAAGACCATGGGTTCAAATCCTGGTGGGGTGAGGCGTTGATTATATGTAGAAGTCCGCGTGATTTATTGGGCTAATGAAATATATATGGATCCTCGTGTTTCCAAGCCGGATTTGGTAAAACGTTGCTCTGATCACCTAAGCGGCACGGGTGGTCCGCTATAGTGGTTCACGGTGCCATAAGCTCTTTGAACAAGCTTTGTGTGAAATATAACAGAGTCTAGGACTTCTTATAGTGTCCTGGTGGCCCATAGGTAGCGTTCCTCGGTCACAATTTTAAGATCGTGGGTTCGAATCCTGGTGGAGTGAGGTGTTGATTAGATGTAGAAGTCTGCACGCTTTATTGGGTTAATGAAATATATATGGGTCCTCGTGTTTCGAAGCCGGATTTGGTAAAACGTTGGTCTGATCACCTAAGCCGCACGGATGGTCCCCATTAGAGGTTCACGGCGCGATAAGCTCGTTGAACAGGCTTTGTGTGAAATATAGGAGAGTCTAGGACTGCTTTTATTGTCCTGGTGGCCCAGAGGTAGCGTTCCCCAGTCACAATTATAAGATCGTGGCTTCAAATTCCTAGTGGGGTGAGGAGTTGATTATATGTAGAAGACCGCGTGCTTTATTGGGCTAATGAAATATATATGGATCCTCGTGTTTCCAAGCCGGATTTGGTAAAACGTTGCTCTGATCAGCTAAGCGGCACGGGTGGTCCCTATTAGAGGTTCATGGCGCCATAAGGTCGTTGAACAGGCTTTGTTTGATATATAGTAGAGACTATGACTGCTTTTATTGTCCTGGTGGCCCAGAGGTAGCATACCCCGGTCACAATTATAAGATCATGGGTTTGAATCCTGATGGGGGGAGGTGTTGATTATATGTAGAAGTCCGCGTGCTTTATTGGGAATGAAATATATATGGATCCTCGTGTTTCCAGGCCGGCTTTGGTAAAACATTGCTCTGATCACCTAAGCGACACGGGTGGTTCCCTATAGTGGTTCACAGCTCCATAAACTCGTTGAACAGGCTTTGTGTGAAATATAGCAGAGTCTAGGACTGCTTTTATTGTCCTGGTGGCCCAGAGGTAGCTTTCCCCGGTCACAATTATAAGATCGTGGGTTCAAATCCTGGTGGGGTGAGGTTCTTGATTATATGTAGAATTCCGCGTGCTTTATTGGGCTAATGAAATATATATGGATCCTCGTGTTTCCAAGCCGGATTTGGTAAAACGTTGTCCTGATCACCTAAGCGGCACGGGTGGTCACCTATAGTGGTTCACGGTGCCATAAGCTCGTTGAACAGGCTTTGTGTGAAATATAACAGACTCTAGGACTGCTTATAGTGTCCTGGTGGCCCAGAGGTAGCGTTTTCCGGTCACAATTAGAAGATCGTGGGTTCGAATCCTGGTGGGGTGAGGTATTGATTATATGTAGAAGTCCGCGTGCTTTATTGGGCTAATGAAATATATATGGATCCTCGTGATTTGAAGCCGCATGTGGTAAAACGTTGCTCTGATCACCTAAGCGGCATGGGTTTTCCCCATTAGAGGTTCACGGCGCCATAAGCTCGTTGAACAGGCTTAATGTGAAATATAGCAGAGTTTAGGACTGCTTTTATTTTCCTGGTGGCCCAGAGGTAGCATTCCCCGGTCACAATTATAAGATCATGGGTTCAAATCCTGGTGGGGTGAGGCGTTGATTATATGTAGAAGTCCGCCTGCTTAATTGGGCTAATGAAATATATATGGATCTTCGTGTTTCCAAGCCGGATTTGGTAAAACGTTGCTCTGATCACCTAAGCGGCACGGGTGGTCCCCTATAGTGGTTCACGGTGCCATAAGCTCTTTGAACAGGCTTTGTGTGAAATATAACAGAGTCTAGGACTTCTTATAGTGTCCTGGTGGCCCATAGGTAGCGTTCCTCGGTCACAATTATAAGATCGTGGGTTCGAATCCTGGTGGGGTGAGGTGTTGATTATATGTAGAAGTCCGCGTGCTTTATTGGGCTAATGAAATATATATGGATCCTCATGTTTCGAAGCCGGATTTGGTAAAACGTTGCTCTGATCACCTAAGCCGCACGGATGGTCCCCATTAGAGGTTCACGGCGCGATAAGCTCGTTGAACAGGCTTTGTGTGAAATATAGGAGAGTCTAGGACTGCTTTTATTGTCCTGGTGGCCCAGAGGTAGCGTTCCCCGGTCACAATTATAAGATCGTTGCTTCAAATTTCTAGTGGGGTGAGGCGTTGATTATATGTAGAAGTCCGCGTGCTTTATTGGGCTAATGAAATATATATGGATCCTCGTGTTTCCAAGCCGGATTTGGTAAAACGTTGCTCTGATCAGCTAAGCGGCACGGGTGGTCCCTATTAGAGGTTCATGGCGCCATAAGGTCGTTGAACAGGCTTTGTTTGATATATAGTAGAGTCTAGGACTGCTTTTATTGTCCTGGTGGCCCAGAGGTAGCATACCCCGGTCACAATTATAAGATCATGGGTTTGAATCCTGGTGGGGTGAGGTGTTGATTATATGTAGAAGTCCTCGTGCTTTATTGGGAATGAAATATATATGGATCCTCGTGTTTCCAGGCCGTATTTGATAAAACATTGCTCTGATCACCTAAGCGACACGGTTGGTTCCCTATAGTGGTTCACAGCTCCATAATCTCGTTGAACAGGCTTTGTGTGAAATATAGCAGAGTCTAGGAGTGCTTTTATTGTCCTGGTGGCCCAGAGTTAGCGTTCCCCGGTCACAATTATAAGATCGTGGGTTCAAATCCTGGTGGGGTGAGGTGTTGATTATATGTAGAAGTCCTCGTGCTTTATTCGGCTAATGAAATATATATGGATCCTCGTGTTTCGAAGCCGCATTTGGTAAAACGTTGCTCTGATCACCTAAGCAGCATGGGTGGTCCCCATTAGAGGTTTACGGCGCCATAAGCTCGTTAAACAGGCTTTGTGTGAAATATAGCAGAGTATAGGATTGCTTTTATTGTCCTGGTGGACAACAGGTAGCGTTCCCCAGTCACAATTATAAGATCGTGGGTTCAAATCCTGGTGGGGTGAGGTGTTGATTATATGTTGAAGTCCGCGTGCTTTATTAGGCTAATGAAACATATATGGATCCTCGTGTTTCGAAGCCGCATTTAGTAAAACGTTGCTCTGATCATCTAAGCGGCACGGGTGGTCCCCATTAGAGGTTCACGGCGCCATTAGATCGTTAAACAGGCTTTGTGTGAAATTTAGCAGAGTCTAGGACTGCTTTTATTGTCCTGGTGGCCCAGAGGTAGCTTTCCCCGGTCACAATTATAAGATCGTGGGTTCAAATCCTGGTGGGGTGAGGTTCTTGATTATATGTAGAGTTCCGCGTGCTTTATTGGGCAAATGAAATATATATGGATCCTCGTGTTTCCAAGCCGGATTTGGTAACACGTTGTCCTGATCACCTAAGCAGCACGGGTGGTCACCTATAGTGGTTCACGGTGCCATAAGCTCGTTGAACAGGCTTTGTGTGAAATATAACAGACTCTAGGACTGCTTATAGTGTCCTGGTGGTCCATAGGTAACGTTCCTCGGTCACAGTTATAGGATCGTGGGTTCGAATCCTGGTGGGATGAGGTTTTGATTATCTGTAGAAGTCCGCGTGCTTAATTGGGCTAATGAAATATATATGGATCCTCGTGTTTCGAAGCCGGATTTGGTAAAACGTTGCTCTGATTACCTAAGCGGCACGGATAGTCCCCATTAGAGGTTCACAGCGCCAAAGGCTCGTTGAACAGGCTTTGTGTGAAATATAGCAGAGTCTAGGACTGCTTTTATTGTCCTGGTGGCCCAGAGGTAGCGTTTTCCGGTCACAATTAGAAGATCGTGGGTTCAAATCCTGGTGGGGTGAGGCGTTGATTATATGTAGAAGTCCGCCTGCTTAATTGGGCTAATGAAATATATATGGATCTTCGTGTTTCCAAGCCGGATTTGGTAAAACGTTGCTCTGATCACCTAAGCGGCACGGGTGGTCCCCTATAGTGGTTCACGGTGCCATAAGCTCTTTCAACAGGCTTTGTGTGAAATATAACAGAGTCTAGGACTTCTTATAGTGTCCTGGTGGCCCATAGGTAGCGTTCCTCGGTCACAATTATAAGATCGTGGGTTCGAATTCTGGTGGGGTGAGGTGTTGATTATATGTAGAAGTCCGCGTGCTTTATTGGGCTAATGAAATATATATGGATCCTCATGTTTCGAAGCCGGATTTGGTAAAACGTTGCTCTGATCACCTAAGCGGCACGGGTGGTCCCCATTAGAGGTTCACGGCGCCATTAGCTCGTTAAAAAGGCTTTGTGTGAAATATAGCAGAGTCTAGGACTGCTTTTATTGTCCTGGTGGCCCAGAGGTAGCTTTCCCCGGTCACAATTATAAGATCGTGGGTTCAAATCCTGGTGGGGTGAGGTGTTGATCATATGTAGAAGTCCGTGTGCTTTATTGGGCTAATGAAATATAGATGGATCCTCGTGTTTCGACGCCGCATTTGGTAAAACGTTGCTCTGATCACCTACGCGGCACGGGTGGTCACCTATAGTTCACGGTGCCATAAGCTCGTTGAACAGGCTTTGTGTGAAATATAACAGACTCTAGGACTGCTTATAGTGTCCTGGTGGCCCATAGGTAGCGTTCCTCGGTCACAGTTATAAGATCTTGGGTTCGAATCCTGGTGGGATGAGGTGTTGATTATCTGTAGAAGTCCGCGTGCTTAATTGGGCTAATGAAATATATATGGGTCCTCGTGTTTCGAAGCCGGATTTGGTAAAACGTTGCTCTGATCACCTAAGCGGCACGGATGGTCCCCATTAGAGGTTCACAGCGCCAAAGGCTCGTTGAACAGGCTTTGTGTGAAATATAGCAGAGTTTAGGACTGCTTTTATTTTACTGGTGGCCCAGAGGTAGCGTTCCCCGGTCACAATTATAAGATCGTGGGTTCAAATCCTGGTGGGGTGAGGCGTTGATTATATGTAGAAGTCCGCGTGCTTTATTGGGCTAATGAAATATATATGGATCCTCGTGTTTCCAAGCCGGATTTGGTAAAACGTTGCTCTGATCACCTAAGCGGCATGGATGGTCCTCATTAGAGGTTCACAGCGTCATAAGCTCGTTGAACAGGCTTTGTGTGAAATATAGCAGAGTCTAGGACTGCTTTTATTGTCCTGGTGGCCCATAGGAAGCGTTCCTCGGTCACAATTATAAGATCGTGGGTTCGAATCCTGGTGGAGTGAGGTGTTGATTATATGTAGAAGTCTGCGTGCTTTATTGGGGTAATGAAATATATATGGGTCCTCGTGTTTCGAAGCCGGATTTGGTAAAACGTTGCTCTGATCATCTAAGCGGCACGGATGGTCCCCATTAGAGGTTCACGGCGCCATAAGCTCGTTGAACAGGCTTAATGTGAAATATAGCAGAGTTTAGGACTGCTTTTATTTTCCTGGTGGCCCAGAGGTAGCGTTCCCCGGTCACAACTATAAGATCGTGGGTTCAAATCCTGGTGGGGTGAGGTGTTGTTTATATGTAGAAGTACGTGTGCTTAATTGGGCTAATGAAATATATATGGATCATCGTGTTTCGAAGCTGCATTTGGTAAAACGTTGCTCTGTTCACCTAAGCGGTGGGTGGTCCCCATGAGAGGTTCACGGCGCCATAAGCTCGTTGAACAGGCTTTGTGTGAAATATAGCAGAGTCTAGGACTGCTTTTATTATCCTGGTGGCCCAGAGGTAGCGTTCCCCGGTCACAATTATAAGATCATGGGTTCAAATCCTGGTGGGGTGAGGCGTTGATTATATGTAGAAGTCCGCGTGCTTTATTGGGCTAATGAAATATATATGGATCCTCGTGTTTCCAAGCCGGATTTGGTAAAACGTTGCTCTGATCACCTAAGCGGCACGGGTGGTCCCCTATAGTGGTTCACGGTGCCATAAGCTCTTTGAACAGGCTTTGTGTGAAATACAACAGAGTCTAGGACTTCTTATAGTGTCCTGGTGGCCCATAGGTAGCGTTCCTCGGTCACAATTATAAGATCGTGGGTTCGAATCCTGGTGGGGTGAGGTGCTGATTATATGTAGAAGTCCGCATGCTTTATTGGGCTAATGAAATATATATGGATCCTCATGTTTCGAAGCCGGATTTGGTAAATCGTTGCTCTGATCACCTAATCGGCACGGATGGTCCTCATTAGAGGTTCACAGCGTCATAAGCTCGTTGAACAGACTTTGTGTGAAATATAGCAGAGTCTAGGACTGCTTTATTGTCCTCGTAGCCCATAGGTAGCGTTCCTCGGTCACAATTATAAGATCGTGGGTTCGAATCCTAGTGGAGTGAGGTGTTGATTATATGTAGAAGTCTGCGTGCTTTATTGGGTTAATAAAATTTATATGGGTCCTCGTGTTTCGAAGCCGGATTTGGTAAAACGTTGCTCTGATCACCTAAGCGGCACGGATCGTCCCCATTAGAGGTTCAAGGCGCTATAAGCTCGTTGAACAGGCTTTGTGTGAAATATAGGAGAGTCTAGGACTGCTTTTATTGTCCTGGTGGCCCAGAGGTAGCGTTCCCCGGTCACAATAATAAGATCGTGGCTTCAAATTCCTGGTGGGGTGAGGCGTTGATTATATGTAGAAGTCCGCGTGCTTTATTGGGCTAATGAAATATATATGGATCCTCGTGTTTCCAAGCCGGATTTGGTAAAACGTTGCTCTGATCAGCTAAGCGGCACGGGTGGTCCCTATTAGAGGTTCATGGCGCCATAAGGTCGTTGAATAGGCTTTGTTTGATATATAGTAGAGTCTAGGACTGCTTTATTGTCCTGGTGGCCCAGAGGTAGCATACCCCGGTCACAATTATAAGATCATGGGTTTGAATCCTGGTGGGGTGAGGTGTTGATTATATGTAGAAGTCCGCGTGCTTTATTGGGAATGAAATATATATGGATCCTCGTGTTTCTAGGCCGGATTTGGTAAAACATTGCTCTGATCACCTAAGCGACACGCGTGGTTCCCTATAGTGGTTCACAGCTCCATAATCTCGTTGAACAGGCTTTGTGTGAAATATAGCAGAGTCTAGGAGTGCTTTTATTGTCCTGGTGGCCCAGAGTTAGCGTTTCCCGGTCACAATTATAAGATCGTGGGTTCAAATCCTGGTGGGGAGAGGTGTTGATTATATGTAGAAGTCCTCGTGCTTTATTGGGCTAAGGAAATATATATGAATCCTCGTGTTTCGCACCCGCATTTGGTAAAACGTTGCTTTGATCACCTAAGCGGCATGGGTGGTCCCCATTAGAGGTTCACGGCGCCATAAGCTCGTTAAACAGGCTTTGTGTGAAATATAGCAGAGTCTAGGACTGCTTTTATTGTCCTGGTGGACCACAGGTAGCGTTCCCCAGTCACAATTATAAGTTCGTGGGTTCAAATCCTGGTGGGGTGAGGTGTTGATTATATGTTGAAGTCCGCGTGCTTTATTAGGCTAATGAAACATATATGGATCCTCGTGTTTCGAAGCCGCATTTAGTAAAACGTTGCTCTGATCATCTAAGCGGCACGGGTGGTCCCCATTAGAGGTTCACGGCGCCATTAGCTCGTTAAACAGGCTTTGTATGAAATATAGCAGAGTCCAGGACTGCTTTTATTGTCCTGGTGGCCCAGAGGTAGCTTTCCCCGGTCACAATTATAAGATCGTGGGTTCAAATCCTGGTGGGGTGAGGTTCTTGATTATATGTAGAGTTCCGCGTGCTTTATTGGGCTAATGAAATATATATGGATCTTCGTGTTTCCGAGCCGGATTTGGTAAAACGTTGTCCTGATCACCTAAGCGTCACGGGTGGTCACCTATAGTGGTTCACGGTGCCATAAGCTCGTTGAACAGGCTTTGTGTGAAATATAACAGACTCTAGGACTGCTTATAGTGTCCTGGTGGCCCATAGGTAGCGTTCCTCGGTCACAATTATAAAATCGTGGGTTCAAATCCTGGTGGGGTGAGGCGTTGATTATATGTTGAAGTCCGCGTGCTTTATTGGGCTAATGAAATATATATGGATCCTCGTGTTTCCAAGCCGGATTTGGTAAAACGTTGCTCTGATCACCTGCTGGGCACGGGTTGGTCCCCATTAGAGGTTCACAGCCAAAGGCCCGTTGAACAGGCTTTGTGTGAAATATAGCAGAGTCTAGATCTGCTTTTATTGTCCTGGTATTCATAGGTAGCGTTCCTCGGTCACAATTATAAGATCGTGGGTCTGAACTCGGTGGGGTGAGGTGTTGATTATATGTAGTAGTCCGTGTGCTTTATTGGGCCAATGAAATATATATGGATCCTTGTGTTTCGGTGGCCGGATTTGGTAAAATTGCTGCCTGATCACCTAAGCGGCATGGGTGGTCCCCATTAGAGGTTCACGGCGCCATAAGCTCGTTAAACAGGCTTTGTGTGAAATATAGTAGAGTCTAGGACTGCTTTTATTGTCCTGGTGGACCACAGGTAGCGTTCACCAGTCACAATTATAAGTTCGTGGGTTCAAATCCTGGTGGGGTGAGGTGTTGATAATATGTTGAAGTCCTCGTGCTTTATTGGGCTAATGAAATATATATAGATCCTCGTGTTTCGAAGCCGCATTTGGTAAAACGTTGCTCTGATCAGCTAAGCGGCATGGGTGGTCCCCATTAGAGGTTCACGGCGCCATAAGCTCGTTAAACAAGCTTTGTGTGAAATATAGCTGAGTCTAGGACTGCTTTTATTGTCCTGGTGGCCCAGAGGTAGCTTTCCCCGGTCACAATTATAAGATCGTGGGTTCAAATCCTGGTGGGGTGAGGTTCTTGATTATATGTAGAATTCCGCGTGCTTTATTGGGCTAATGAAATATATATGGATCCTCGTGTTTCCAAGCCGGATTTGGTAAAACGTTGTCCTGATCACCTAAGCGACACGGGTGGTCACCTATAGTGGTTCACGGTGCCATAAGCTCGTTGAACAGGCTTTGTGTGAAATATAACAGACTCTAGGAATGCTTATAGTGTCCTGGTGGTCCATAGGTAGCGTTCCTCGGTCACAGTTATAGGATCGTGGGTTCGAATCCTGGTGGGATGAGGTTTTGATTATCTGTAGAAGTCCGCGTGCTTAATTGGGCTAATGAAATATATATGGATCCTCGTGTTTCGAAGCCGGATTTGGTAAAACGTTGCTCTGATCACCTAAGCGGCACGGATGGTCCCCATTAGAGGTTCACAGCGCCAAAGGCTCGTTGAACAGGCTTTGTGTGAAATATAGCAGAGTTTAGGACTGCTTTTATTGTCCTGGTGGCCCAGAGGTAGCGTTCCCCGGTCACAATTAGAAGATCGTGGGTTCGAATCCTGGTGGGGTGAGGTATTGATTACATGTAGAAGTCTGCGTGCTTTATTGGGCTAATGAAATATATATGGATCCTCGTGTTTTGATGCCGCATGTGGTAAAACGTTGCTCTGATTACCTAAGCGGCATGGGTTGTCCCCATTAGAGGTTCACGGCGCCATAAGCTCGTTGAACAGGCTTAATGTGAAATATAGCAGAGTTTAGGACTGCTTTTATTTTCCTGGTGGCCCAGAGGTAGCGTTCCCCGGTCACAATTATAAGATCGTGGGTTCAAATCCTGGTGGGGTGAGGTGTTGTTTATAGGTAGAAGTACGCGTGCTTAATTGGGCTAATGAAATATATATGGATCCTCGTGTTTCGAAGCTGCATTTGGTAAAACGTTGCTCTGTTCACCTAAGCGGCACGCGTGGTCCCCATGAGCGGTTCACGGCGCCATAAGCTCGTTGAACAGGCTTTGTGTGAAATATAGCAGAGTCTAGGACTGCTTTTATTATCCTGGTGGCCCAGAGGTAGCGTTCCCCGCTCACAATTATAAGATCGTGGGTTCAAATCATGGTGGGGTGAGGTGTTGTTTATATGTAGAAGTAAGCGTGCTTAATTGGGCTAATGAAATATATATGGATCCTCGTGTTTCCAAGCCGGATTTGGTAAACGTTGCTCTGATCACCTAAGCGGCACGGGTGGTCCCTATTAGAGGTTCACGGTGCCATAAGCTCTTTGAACAGGCTTTGTGTGAAATATAACAGAGTCTAGGACTTCTTATAGTGTCCTGGTGGCCCATAGGTAGCGTTCCTCGGTCACAATTATAAGATGGTGGGTTCGAATCCTGGTGGGGTGAGGTGTTGACTATATGTAGAAGTCTGCGTGCTTTATTGGGTTAATGAAATATATATGGGTCCTCGTGTTTCGAAGCCAGATTTGGTAAAACGTTGCTCTGATCACCTAAGCGGCAAGGATGGTCCCCATTAGAGGTTCACGGCGCTATAAGCTCGTTGAACAGGCTTTGTGTGAAATATAGGAGAGTCTAGGACTGCTTTTATTGTCCTGGTGGCCCAGAGGTAGCGTTCCCCGGTCACAATTATAAGATCGTGGCTTCAAATCCTGGTGGGGTGAGGCGTTGATTATATGTAGAAGTCCGCATGCTTTATTGGGGCTAATGAAATAATATGGAAACTCGTGTTTCCAAGCCCGATTTGGTAAAACGTTGCTCTGGTCAGCTAAGCGGCACGGGTGGTCCCTATTAGAGGTTCATGGCGCCATAAGGTCGTTGAACAGGCTTTGTTTGAAATATAGTAGTGTCTAGGACTGCTTTTATTGTCCTGGTGGCCCAGAGATAGCATACCCCGGTCACAATTATAAGATCATGGGATTGAATCCTGGTGGGGTGAGGTGTTGATTATATGTAGAAGTCAGCGTGCTTTATTGGGAATGAAATATATATGGATCCTCGTGTTTCCAGGCCGGATTTGGTAAAACATTGCTCTGATCACCTAAGCGACACGGGTGGATCCCTATAGTGGTTCACAGCTCCATAATCTCGTTGAACAGGTTTTGTGTGAAATATAGCAGAGTCTAGGAGTGCTTTTATTGTCCTGGTGGCCCAGAGTTAGCGTTCCCCGGTCACAATTATAAGATCGTGGGTTCAAATCCTGGTGGGGTGAGGTGTTGATTATATGTAGAAGTCCTCGTGCTTTATTGGGCTTAATGAAATATATATGGATCCTCGTGTTTCGAAGCCGCATTTGGTAAAACGTTGCTCTGATCATCTAAGCGGCACGGGTGGTCCCCATTAGAGGCTCACTGCGCCATTAGCTCGTTAAACAGGATTTGTGTGAAATATAGCAGAGTCTAGGACTGATTTTATTGTCCTGGTGGCCCAGAGGTAGCTTTCCCCGGTCACAATTATAAGATCGTGGGTTCAAATCCTGGTGGGGTGAGGTTCTTGATTATATGTAGAATTCCGCGTGCTTTATTGGGCTAATGAAATATATATGGATCCTGGTGTTTCCAAGCCGGTTTTGGTAAAACGTTGTCCTGATCACCTAAGCGGCACGTGTGGTCACCTATAGTGGTTCACGGTGCCATAAGCTCGTTGAACAGGCTTTGTGTGAAATATAACAGACTCTAGGACTGCTTATAGTGTCCTGGTGGCCCATAGGTAGCGTTCCTCGGTCACAGTTATAAGATCGTGGGTTCGAATCCTGGTGGAATGAGGTGTTGATTATCTGTAGAAGTCCGCGTGCTTAATTGGGCTAATGAAATATATATGGATCCTCGTGTTTTGATGCCGCATGTGGTAAAACGTTGCTCTGATCACCTAAGCGGCATGGGTTGTCCCCATTAGAGGTTCACGGCGCCATAAGCTCGTTGAACAGGCTTAATGTGAAATATAGCAGAGTTTAGGACTGCTTTTATTGTCCTGCTGGCCCAGAGGTAGCGTTCCCCGGTCACAATTATAAGATCGTGGGTTCAATTCCTGGTGGGGTGAGGTGTTGTTTATATGTAGAAGTACGCGTGCTTAATTGGGCTAATGAAACATATATGGATCCTCGTGTTTCGAAGCTGCATTTGGTAAAACGTTGCTCTGTTCACCTAAGCGGCACGGGTGGTCCCCATGAGAGGTTCACGGCGCCATAAGCTCGTTGAACAGGCTTTGTGTGAAATATAGCAGAGTCTAGGACTGCTTTTATTATCCTGCTGGCCCAGAGGTAGCGTTCCCCGGTCACAATTATAAGATCATGGGTTCAAATCCTCGTGGGGTGAGGCGTTGATTATATGTAGAAGTCCGCATGTTTTATTGGGCTAATGAAATATATATGAATCCTCGTGTTTCCAAGCCGGATTTGGTAAAACGTTGCTCTGATCACCTAAGCGGCACGGGTGGTCCCCATGAGAGGTTCACGGCGCCATAAGCTCGTTGAACAGGCGTTGTGTGAAATATAGCAGAGTCTAGGACTGCTTTTATAATCCTGGTGGCCCAGAGGTAGCGTTCCCCGGTCACAATTATAAGATCATGGGTTCAAATCCTGGTGGGGTGAGGCGTTGATTATATGTAGAAGTCCGCGTGCTTTATTGGGCTAATGAAATATATATGGATCCACGTGTTTCCAAGCCAGATTTGGTAAAACGTTGCTCTGATCACCTAAGCGGCACGGATGGTCCCCATTAGAGGTTCACGGCGCTATAAGCTCGTTGAACAGGCTTTGTGTGAAATATAGGAGAGTCTAGGACTGCTTTTATTGTCCTGGTGGCCCAGAGGTAGCGTTCCCCGGTCACAATTATAAGATCGTGGCTTCAAAATCCTGGTGGGGTGAGGCGTTGATTATATGTAGAAGTCCGCGTGCTTTATTGGGCTAATGAAATATATATGGATCCTCGTGTTTCCAATCCGGATTTGGTAAAACGTTGCTCTGATCAGCTAAGCGGCACGGGTGGTCCCTATTAGAGGTTCATGGCGACATAAGGTCGTTGAATAGGCTTTGTTTGATATATAGTAGAGTCTAGGACTGCTTTTATTGTCCTGGTGGCCCAGAGGTAGCATACCCCGGTCACAATTATAAGATCATGGGTTTGAATCCTGGTGGGCTGAGGTGTTGATTATATGTAGAAGTCCGCATGCTTTATTGGGAATGAAATATATATGGATCCTCGTGTTTCAAGGCCGGATTGGGTAAAACATTGCTCTGATCACCTAAGCGACACGGGTGGTTCCCTATAGTGGTTCACAGCTCCATAATCTCGTTGAACAGGCTTTGTGTGATATATAGCAGAGTCTAGGAGTGCTTTTATTGTCCTGGTGGCCCAGAGTTAGCGTTCCCCGGTCAAAATTATAAGATCGTGGGTTCAAATCCTGGTGGGGTGAGGTGTTGATTATATGTAGAAGTCCTCGTGCTTTATTGGGCTAATGAAATATATATGGATCCTCGTGTTTCCAAGCCGGATTTGGTAAAACGTTGTCCTGATCACCTAAGCGGCACGGGTGGTCACCTATAGTGGTTCACGGTGCCATAAGCTCGTTGAACAGGCTTTGTGTTAAATATAACAGACTCTAGGACTGCTTATAGTGTCCTGGTGGCCCATAGGTAGCGTTCCTCGGTCACAGTTATAAGATCGTGGGTTCGAATCCTGGTGGAATGAGGTTTTGATTATCTGTAGAAGTCCGCGTGCTTAATTGAGCTAATGATATATATATGGATCCTCGTGTTTCGAAGCCGGATTTGGTTAAACGTTGCTCTGATCACCTAAGCGGCACGGATGGTCATCATTAGAGGTTCACAGCGCCAAAGGCTCGTTGAACAGGCTTTGTGTGAAATATAGCAGAGTCTAGGACTGCTTTTATTGTCCTGGTGGCCCAGAGGTAGCGTTCTCCGGTCACAATTAGAAGATCGTGGGTTCGAATCCTGGTGGGGTGAGGTATTGATTATATGTAGAAGTCCGCGTGCTTTATTGGGCTAATGAAATATATATGGATCCTCGCGTTTCCAAGCCGGATTTGGTAAAACGTTGCTCTGATCACCTAAGCGGCACGGGTGGTCCCCATTAGAGGTTCATTGCGCCATAAGGTCGTTGAACAGGCTTTGTGTGAAATATAGTAGAGTCTAGGACTGCTTTTATTGTCCTGGTGGCCCAGAGGTAGCGTTCCCCGGTCACAATTAGAAGATCGGCTTCAAATCCTGGTGGGGTGAGGCGTTGAATATATGTAGAAGTCCGCTGCCTTTAATTGGGCTAATGAAACATATATGTATCCCTCGTTTCAAGCGACGGCAAAACGTTGCTCTCATCACCTAAGCTGCACGCGTGGTCCCCATTAGAGGTTCACGGAGCCATAAGCTCGTTGAACAGGCTTTGTGTGAAATATAGCAGAGTCTAGGACTGCTTTTATTTTCCTGGTGGCCCAGAGGTAGCGTTCCCCTTTCACAATTATAAGATCGTGGGTTTAAATCCTGGTGGGGTGAGGCGTTGATTATATGCAGAAGTCTGCGTGCTTTATTGGCTAATGAAATATATATGGATCCTCATGTTTCGAAGCCGATTTGCGTAAAAAACGTTGCTCTGATCACCTAAGTGGCACGATGGTCCCCATTAGTTCACAGAGCGTCATAAGCTCGTTGAACAGGCTTTTGTGTGAAACAGGTATAGTGCCCAGGGACTGCTTTTATTGTCCTGGTGGCCCAGAGGTAGCGTTCCCCAGGTCAAAGCAAATTATAAGATCGTGGCTTCAAATCCTGGTGGGTGAGGCGTTGATTATATGGTAGAAGTCCGCGTGCTTTATTGGGCTAATGAAATATATATGGATCCTCGTGTTTCCAAGCCGGATTTGGTAAAACGTTGCTCTGATCAGCTAGGCGGCACTGGTGGTCCCTATTAGAGGTTCATGCGCCATAAGGTCGTTGAACAGGCTTTGTTTGATATATAGTAGAGTCTAGGACTGCTTTTATTGTCCTGGTGGCCCAGAGGTAGCATACCCAGGTCACAATTATAAGATCGTGGCTTCAAATCCTGGTGGGGTGAGGCGTTGATTATATGTAGAATTCCGCATGCTTTATTGGGCTAATGATATATATATGGATCCACCTGTTTCCAAGCCGGATTTGGTAAAACGTTGTCCTGATCACCTAAGCGGCACGGGTGGTCACCTATAGTGGTTCACGGTGCCATAAGCTCGTTGAACAGGCTTTGTGTGAAATATAGCAGAGTCTAGGACTGCTTATAGTGTCCTGGTGGCCCATAGGTAGCGTTCCACGGTCACAGTTATAAGATCGTGGATTCGAATCCTGGTGGGGTGAGGTATTGATTATATGTAGAAGTCCGCGTGCTTTATTGGGCTAATGAAATATATATGGATCCTCGTGTTTTGAAGCCGCATGTGGTAAAACGTTGCTCTGATCACCTAAGCGGCATGGGTTGTCCCCATTAGAGATTCACGGTGCCATAAGCTCATTGAACAGGCTTTGTGTGAAATATAGCAGAATCTAGGACTGCTTTTATTGTCCTGGTGGCCCAGAGGTAGCGTTCCCCGGTCACAATTAGAAGATCGTGGGTTCAAATCCTGGTGGGGTGAGGTGTTGATTATATATTGAAGTCTGTGTGCTTTATTGGGCTAATGAAATATATATGGATCCTCGTGTTTTGAAGCCGCATTTGGTAAAACGTTGCTCTGATCACCTAAGCGGCACGGGTGGTCCCCATTTGAGGTTCACGGCGCCATAAGCTCGTTGAACAGGCTTTGTGTGAAATATAGCAGAGTCTAGGACTGCTTTTATTATCCTGGAGGCCCAGAGGTAGCGTTCCCCGGTCACTATTATAAGATCGTGGGTTTAAATCCTGGTGGGGTGAGATGTTGATTATATGTAGAAGTCCGCGTGCTTTATTGGGCTAATGAAATATATATGGATCCTCGTGTTTCGAAGCCGCATTTGGTAAAACGTTGCTCTGATCAATAAGCGCATGGGTGGTGCCCATGAAAGGTTCACGGCGCCATAAGCTCGTTGAACAGGCTTTGTGTGAAATATAGCAGAGTCTAGGACTGCTTTTATTATCCTGATGGCCCAGAGGTAGCGTTCCCCGGTCACAATTATAAGATCGTGGGTTCAAATCCTGGTGGGGTGAGGCGTTGATTATATGTAGAAGTCCGCGTGCTTTATTGGGCTAATGAAATATATATGGATCCTCGTGTTTCGAAGCCGCATTTGGTAAAACGTTGCTCTGATCACTTAAGCGGCACAGGTGGTCCCCATGAGAGGTTCACGGCGCCATAAGCTCGTTGAACAGGCTTTGTGTGAAATATAGTAGAGTCTAGAACTGCTTTTATTGTCCTGATGGCCCAGAGGTAGCATACCCAGGTCACAATTATAAGATCATTGGTTTGAATCCTGGTTAGGTGAGGTGTTGATTATATGTAGAAGTCCTCGTGCTTTATTGGGCTAATGAAATATATATGGATCCTCGTGTTTCGAAGCCGCATTTGGTAAAACGTTGCTCTGATCACCTAAGCGGCATGGGTGGTCCCCATTAGAGGTTCACGGCGCCATAAGCTCGTTAAACAGGCTTTGTGTGAAATATAGCAGGGTCTAGGACTGCTTTTATTGTCCTGGTGGCCCACAGGTAGCGTTCCCCAGTCGCAATTACAAGTTCGTGGGTTCAAATCCTGGTGGGGTGACGTGTTGATTATATGTTGAAGTCCGCGTGCCTTATTGGCCTAATGAAACATATATGGATCCTCGTGTTTCGAAGCCGCATTTGGTAAAACGTTGCTCTGATCACCTAAGCAGCACGGATGGTCACCATTAGAGGTTCACAGCGCCATAAGCTCGTTGACCAGGCTTTGTGTGAAATATAGCAGAGTCTAGGACTGCTTTTATTGTCCTGGTGGCCCAGAGGTAGCGTTCCCCGGTCACAATTAGAAGATCGTGGGTTCGAATCCTGGTGGGGTGAGGTATTGATTATATGTAGAAGTCCGCGTGCTTTATTGGGCTAATGCGCCGATATACGATCCTCGTGTTTTAAAGCCGCCGCAGGTGGAAAAACGTTGCCTGATCACCTAAGCGTACGGGTTGTCTCCCCATTAGAGGTTCACGGCGCCATAAGCCGCCGGAACAGGCTTACTGTGAAAATATAGCAGAGTCTAGGACTGCTTTATTGTCCTGGTGGCCCAGAGGTAGCGTTCCCCGGTCACAATTATAAGATCGTGGGTTCAAATCCTGGTGGGGTGAGGTGTTGATTATATG
>NW_024731693.1:0-10300 GCF_018991925.1 Homarus americanus | reverse complement strand
ACAACACTGAATACAACAATATCACATGTGCCAAGAGGAGGACAACACTGAACACAACTATAGCACTTGTGGCACGAGAAGGACAACACTGAACACAACTATAAGAACTTGTGGCAAGAGGAGGACAACACTGAAGACAACTATAGCACATGTGGCAAGAGGAGGACAACACTGAACACAACTATAACACTTGTGGTAAGAGGTGGACAACACTGAATACAACTATAGCACATGTTGCAAGAGGAGCATAACACTGATCACAACTATAAGTACTTGTGGCAAGAGGAAGACAACACTGAAGACAACTATAGCACATGTGGCAAGAGGAGGACAACATTGAACACAACTATAACACATGTGGTAAGAGGAGGACAACACTGAAGACAACTATAGCACATGTGGCAAGAGGAGGACAACACTGAACACAAATATAACACTTGTGGCAAGTGAAGGATAACACTGAACACAACTATAGCACATGTGGCAAGAGGAGGACAACACTGAACACAACTATAGCAATTGTGGCAAGAGAAAGACAACACAGAACACAACTATAGCACATGTGGCAGGAGGAGGGCAACATTGAACACAAATAAAACACTTGTGGCAAGAGGAGGACAACACTGAACACAACTATAACACATGTGGCAAGAGGAGGATAAATACTGAACACAACTATAACACTTGTGGCAAGAGGAGTGACAACTGCACACAACTATAACACTTGTGGCAAGAGAAGACAACACCAACACACCATAACACTTGTGGCAAGAGAAGGACAACACTGAACAACTATAACACTTGTGGCAAGAGAAGGTCAACACTGAACACAACTATAACACTTGTGGCAAGAGAAGGACAACACTGAACACAACTATAGGACATGTGGCAAGAGGAAGACAACACTGAACACAACTATAACACTTGTGGTAAGAGAAGGACAACACTGAACACAACTATAGCACATGTGGCAAGAGGAAGACAACACTGAACACAACTATAGCTCATGTGGCGAGAGGAGGACAACACTGAACACAATTATAACACTTGTCGCACGAGAAGGACAACACTGAACACAACTATAGCACATGTGGCAAGAGGAGGACAACACTGAACACAACTATAACACATGTGTCAAAAGGAAGACAACACTGAACATAATTATAACCCTGTGGCAAGAGAAGGACTACACTGAACACAACTATAGCACATGTGGCAAGAAGAGGACAACACTGAACACAACTATAACACTTGTGGGAAGAGAAGGACAACACTGAACACAACTATAGCACATGTGGCAAGAGGAAGTCAACACTGAACACAACTATAACACTTGTGGCAAGAGGAGGACAACACTGAACGTAACTATAGCACATGTGGCAAGATGAGGACAACACTGAACACAACTATAACACTTGTGGCAAGAGGAGGACAACACTTAACACAACTACAGCATATGTGGCAAGAGGAGGACAACACTGAACACAAATAAAACACTTGTGGCAAGAGGAGGACAACACTGAACACAACTATAGCACATGTGGCAAGAGGAGGACAACATTGAACACAAATAAAACATTTGTGGCAAGAGGAGGGCAACACTGAACACAACTATAACACATGTGGCAAGAGGAGGATAACAATGAACACAACTATAACACTTGTGGCAAGAGGAGGACAGCACTTAACACAACTATAACACATGTGGCAAGAGGAGGACAACACTGAACACAACTATAACACTTGTGGCAAGAGAAGGACAACACTGAACACAACTATAACACTTGTGGCAAGAGAAGGACAACACTGAACACAAATAAAATACTTGTGGCAAGAGAAGGACAACACTGAACACAAATATAGCACATGTGGCAAGAGGAGGACAACATTGAACACAAATAAAACACTTGTGGCAAGAGGAGGACAACACTGAACACAACTATAACACATGTGGCAAGAGGAGGATAACAATGAACACAACTATAACACTTGTGGCAAGAGGAGGACAGCACTTAACACAACTATAACACATGTGGCAAGAGAAGGACAACACTGAACACAACTATAACACTTGTGGCAAGAGAAGGACAAAACTGAACATAACTATAACACTTGTGGCAAGAGAAGGACAATATTGAACACAAATAAAACACTTGTGGCAAGAGGAGGACAACACTGAACGTAACTATAGCACATGTGGCAAGATGAGGACAACACTGAACACAACTATAACACTTGTGGCAAGAGGAGGACAATATAACACAACTACAGCATATGTGGCAAGAGAGGAGGACAACACTGGACTGATAAAAACCTGCAAGCAGAGGACAACACTGAACACAAGTATAGCACATGTGGCAAGAGGAGGACAACACTGAACACAACTATAACACTTGTGGCAAGAGAAGGACAACACTGTACACAACTATAACACTTGTGGCAAGAGAAGGACAACACTGAACACAACTATAGCACATGTGGCAAGAGGAGGACAACAGTGAACACAACTATAACACTTGTGGCAAGAGAAGGACAACACTGAACGTAACTATAGCACATGTGGCAAGAGGAGGACAACACTGAACACAACTATAACACTTGTGGCAAGAGAAGGACAACACTTAACATAACTATAACACTTGTGGCAAGAGAAGGACAACATTGAACACAAATAAAACACTTGTGGCAAGAGGTGGACAACACTGAACACAACTATAGCACATGTGGCAAGAGAAGGACAACACTGAACACAACTATAGCACATGTGGCAAGAGAAGGACAACACTGAGCACAACTATAGCAAATGTGGCAACAGGAAGACAACACTGAACACAACTATAGCACATGTGGCAAGAGAAGGACAACACAGAGCACAACTATAGCTCATGGGGCAAAAGGAGGACAACACTGAACACAATTATAACACTTGTGGCAAGAGAAGGACAACACTGAACACAACTATAGCACATGTGGCAAGAGAAGGACAACACAGAGCACAACTATAGCACATGTGGCAAGAGAAGGACAACACAGAGCACAACTATAGCTCATGGGGCAAAAGGAGGACAACACTGAACACAAATATAACACTTGTGGCAAGAGGAGGACAAAACTGAACACAAATATAGCACATGTGGCAAGAGAAGGACAACACTGAACACAACTATAGCACATGTGGCAAGAGGAAGACAACACTGAACACAACTATAGCACATGTGGCAAGAGAAGGACAACACTGAGCACAACTATAGCTCATGGAGCAACAGGAGGACAACACTGAACACAAATATAACACTTGTGGCAAGAGGCGGACAACACTTAACACAACTATATCACATGTGGCAAGAGGAGGACAACATTGAACACAAATAAAACACTTGTGGCAAGAGGAGGACAACACTAAACACAACTATAACACATGTGGCAAGAGGAGGATAACACTGAACACAAGTATAACACTTGTGGCAAGAGAAGGACAACACTGAACACAACTATAGGACATGTGGCAAGAGGAAGACAACACTGAACACAACTATAACACTTGTGGTAAGAGAAGGACAACACTGAACACAACTATAGCACATGTGGCAAGAGGAAGACAACACTGAACACAACTATAGCTCATGTGGCGAGAGGAGGACAACACTGAACACAATTATAACACTTGTCGCACGAGAAGGACAACACTGAACACAACTATAGCACATGTGGCAAGAGGAGGACAACACTGAACACAACTATAACACATGTGTCAAAAGGAAGACAACACTGAACATAATTATAACCCTGTGGCAAGAGAAGGACTACACTGAACACAACTATAGCACATGTGGCAAGAAGAGGACAACACTGAACACAACTATAACACTTGTGGGAAGAGAAGGACAACACTGAACACAACTATAGCACATGTGGCAAGAGGAAGTCAACACTGAACACAACTATAACACTTGTGGCAAGAGGAGGACAACACTGAACGTAACTATAGCACATGTGGCAAGATGAGGACAACACTGAACACAACTATAACACTTGTGGCAAGAGGACAAATACTTTAACACAACTACGTTGGCACATGTGGTGCGAGGAGTGGACAGCACTGAACACAAATAAAACACTGTGGCAAGAGGAGGACAACACTGAACACAACTATGAAAATACGCGTGGCAAGAGGAGGACAACATTGAACACAAATAAAACACTTGTGGCAAGAGGAGGACAACACTGAACACAACTATAACACATGTGGCAAGAGGAGGATAACATTGAACACAACTATAACACTTGTGGCAAGAGAAGGACAACACTGAACGCAACTATAGCAAATGTGGCAAGAGGAGGATAACACTGAACACAACTATAACACTTGTGGCAAGAGAAGGACAACACTGAACACAACTATAGCACATGTGGCAAGAGGAAGACAACACTGAACACAACTATTGCATATGTGTCAAGAGGAGGACAACACTGAACACAACTATAACACTTGTCGCACGAGAAGGACAACACTGAACACAACTATAGCACAGGTGGCAAGAGGAGGATAACACTGAATACAACTATAACACTTGTGGCAAGAGAAGTACAACACTGAACACAACTATAGCACATGTGGCAAGAGGAAGACAACAGTGAACACAACTATAACACTTGTGGCAAGAGGAGGACAACACTGAACGCAACTATAGCACTACGCAAGATGACACTGAACACAACTATAACACTTGTGGCAAGAGGAGGACCACCCTAACACAAACTACAGCACATGTAGCAAGAGGAGGACAACATCAACACAAATAAAACACTTGTGGCAAGAGGGGATATGGCGTCACTGAACACAACTATAGCATATGTGGCAAGAGGAGGACAACACTGAACACAAATAAAACACTTGTGGCAAGAGGAGGGCAACACTGAACACAACTATAACACATGTGGCAAGAGGAGGATAACAATGAACACAACTATAACACTTGTGGCAAGAGGAGGACAGAACTTAACACAACTATAACACATGTGGCAAGAGAAGGACAACACTGAACACAACTATAACACTTGTGGCAAGAGAAGGACAACACTGAACACAACTATAACACTTGTGGCAAGAGAAGGACAACACTGAACACAAATAAAATACTTGTGGCAAGAGAAGGACAACACTGAACACAAATATAGCACATGTGGCAAGAGGAGGACAACATTGAACACAAATAAAACACTTGTGGCAAGAGGAGGACAACACTGAACACAACTATAACACATGTGGCAAGAGGAGGATAACAATGAACACAACTATAACACTTGTGGCAAGAGGAGGACAGCACTTAACACAACTATAACACATGTGTCAAGAGAAGGACAACTCTGAACACAACTATAACACTTGTGGCAAGAGAAGGACAACACTGAACACAACTATAACACTTGTGGCAAGAGAAGGACAATATTGAACACAAATAAAACACTTGTGGCAAGAGGAGGACAACACTGAACGTAACTATAGCACATGTGGCAAGATGAGGACAACACTGAACACAACTATAACACTTGTGGCAAGAGGAGGACAACACTTAACACAACTACAGCATATGTGGCAAGAGGAGGACAACACTGAACACAAATAAAACACTTGTGGCAAGAGGAGGACAACACTGAACACAACTATAGCACATGTGGCAAGAGGAGGACAACATTGAACACAAATAAATCACTTGTGGCAAGAGGAGGGCAACACTGAGCACAACTATAACACATGTGTCAAGAGAAGGACAACACTGAACACAACTATAACACTTGTGGCAAGAGAAGGACAACACTGAACACAACTATAACACTTGTGGCAAGAGGAGGACAGCACTTAACACAACTATAACACATGTGTCAAGAGAAGGACAACACTGAACACAACTATAACACTTGTGGCAAGAGAAGGACAACACTGAACACACCATACCACTTGTCGCACGAGAAGGACAACACTGAACACAACTATAGCACATGTGGCAAGAGGAGGACAACACTGAACACAACCATAACACATGTATAAAAAAGGAAGACAACACTGAACACAATTATAACTCTTGTGGCAAGAGAAGGACAACACTGAACACAACTATAGCACATGTGGCAAGAGGAGGACAACACTGAACACAACTATAACACGTGTGGCAAGAGAAGGACAACACTGAACACAACTATAGCACATGTGGCAAGAGGAAGACAACACTGATCACAACTATAACACTTTTGGCAAGAGGAGGACAACACTGAACGTAACTATAGCACATGTGGCAAGATGAGGACAACACTGAACACAACTATAACACTTGTGGCAAGAGGAGGACAACACTTAACACAACTACAGCACATGTGGCAAGAAGAGGACAACATTGGACACAAATAAAACACTTGTGGCAAGATTAGGACAACACTGAACACAACTGTAACACATGTGGTAAGAATAGGATAACAATGAACACAACTATAAAACTTGTGGCAAGAGGAGGACAGCACTTAACACAACTATAACACATGTGGCAAGAGAAGGACAACACTGAACACAACTATAGCACATGTGGCAAGAGGAAGGCAACACTGAACACAACTATAACACTTGTGGCAAGAGAAGGACAACACTGAACACAACTATAGTACATTTGGCAGTAGAAGGACAACACTGAACACAAATATAGCACATGTGGCAATAGGAAGAAAACACTGAACACAATTGTAACACTTGTGGCAAGAGGAGGACAACACTGAACTTAACTATAGCACATGTGGCAAGATGAGGACAACACTGAACACAACTATAACACTTGTGACTAGAGGGGGACAACACTGAACACAACTATAGCACATGTTGCAAGAGGAGAAGAACATTGAACACAAATAAAACACTTGTGGCAAGAGGAGGACAACACTGAACACAACTATAACACATGTGGCAAGAGGAGGACAACTCTGTACAAAACTCTAACACTTGTGGCAAGAGAAGGACAATACTGAACATAACTATAGCACATGTGTCAAGAGGAGGAAAACACTGAACACAACTATAACACTTGTGGCAAGAGAATGACAACACTGAACACAAATATAGCACATGTGGCAAGAGGAGGATAACACTGAACACAACTATAACACTTGTGGCAAGAGGAGGACAACACTGAACACAACTATAGCACATGTAGCAAGAGAAGGACAACACTGTACACAACTATAGCACATGTGGCAACAGGAGGAAAACACTGAACACAACTATAACACTTGTTGCAGGAGAAGGACAACACTGAACACAAATATAGCACATGTGGCAAAAGGAGGACAACACTGAATACAACTATAACACTTGTGGCAAGAGAAGGACAACACTGAACACAACTATAACACTTGTGGTAAGAGGAGGACAACACTGAACGCAACTATAGCACATGTGGCAAGAGGAGGACAACATTGAACACAAATAAAACACTTGTGGCAAGAGGAGGACAACACTGAACACAACTATAACACATGTGGCAAGAGGAGGATAACACTGAACACAAGTATAACACTTGTGGCAAGAGAAGGACAACACTGAACGCAACTATAGCAAATGTGGCAGGAGGAGGATAACACTGAACACAACTATAACACTTAAGGCAAGAGAAGGACAACACTGAACACAACTATAGCACATGTGGCAAGTGGAGGACAACACTGAACACAACTATAATACCTTTGGCAAGAGGAGGACAACACTGAACACAACTATAACACTTGTGGCAAGAGAAGGACAACACTGAACACAACTATAACACTTGTGGCAAGAGAAGGACAACACTGAACACATCTATAACAATTGTGGCAAGAGGAGGACAACACTGAACACAACTATAACACTTGTGGTAAGAGGAGGACAACACTGAACACAACTATAGCACATGTGGCAAGAGGAGGACAACACTGAACACAACTATAACACATGTGGCAAAAGGAAGACAACACTGAACACAATTATAACTCTTGTGGCAAGAGAAGGACCACACTGAACACAACTATAGCACATGTGGCAAGAGGAGGACAACACTGAACACAACTATAACACTTGTGGCAAGAGAAGGACAACACTGAACACAACTAAAGCACATGTGGCAAGAGGAAGACAACACTGAACACAACTATAACACTTGTGGCAAGAGGAGGACAACACTGAACGCAACTATAGCACATGTGGCAAGATGAGGACAACACTGAACACAACTATAACACTTGTGGCAAGAGGAGGACTACACTTAACACAACTACAGCACATGTGGCAAGAGGAGGACAACACTGAACACAAATAAAACACTTGTGGCAAGAGGAGGACAACACTGAACACAACTATAGCATATGTGGCAAGAGGAGGACAACATTGAACACAAATAAAACATTTGTGGCAAGAGGAGGGCAACACTGAACACAACTATAACACATGTGGCAAGAGGAGGATAACAATGAACACAACTATAACACTTGTGGCAAGAGGAGGACAGCACTTAACACAACTATAACACATGTGGCAAGAGAAGGACAACACTGAACACAAGTATAACACTTCTGGCAAGAGAAGGACAACACTGAACGCAACTATAGCAAATGTGGCAAGAGGAGGACAACACTGTACACAACTATAGCACATGTGGCAAGAGGAAGACAACACTGAACACAACTATAGCACATGTGGCAAGAGGAGGACAACACTGAACACAACTATAACACTTGTGGCAAGAGAAGGACAACACTGAACGTAATTATAGCACATGTGGTAAGATGAGGACAACACTGATCACAACTATATCACATGGGGCAACAGGAGGACAACATTGAACACAAATACATCACTTGTGGCAAGAGGAGGACAACACTGAACACAACTATAACACATGAGGCAAGAGGAGGACAACAATGAACACAACTATAACACTTGTGGCAAGAGAAGGACAACATTGAACACAAATAAAACACTTGTGGAAGAGGAGGACAACATTGAACACAACTATTGCACATGTGGCAAGAGATGGACAACACTGAACACAACTATAGCACATGTGGCAAGAAAAGGACAACACTGAGCACAACTATAGCAAATGTGGCAACAGGAAGACAACACTGAACACAACTATAGCACATGTGGCAAGAGAAGAACAACACAGAGCACAACTATAGCTCATGGGGCAACAGGAGGACAACACTGAACACAAATATAACACTTGTGGCAAGAGGAGGACAAAACTGAACACAAATATAGCACATGTAAGGCAGGAGGACAGCACTTAACACAACTATAAATACATGTCAAGAGAAGGACAACTCTGAACACAACTATAACACTTGTGGCAAAAGAAGGACAACACTGAACACAACTATAACACTTGTGGCAAGAGTAGGGACAATATTGAACACAAAATAAAACACTTGTGGGCAAGAGGAGGACAACACTGAACGTAACTATAGCACACATGTGGCAAGCTGAGGACAACACTGAACACAATTATAACACTTGTGGCAAGAGGAGGACAACACTGAACGTAACTATAGCATATGTGGCAAGATGAGGACAACACTGAACACAACTATAACACTTGTGGCAAGAGGAGGACAACACTTAACACAACTACAGCACATGTGGCAAGAGGAGGACAACATTGAACACAAATAAAACACTTGTGGCAAGAGGAGGACAACACTGAACACAACTATAACACATGTGGCAAGAATAGGATAACAATGAACACAACTATAACACTTGTGGCAAGAGAAGGACAACACTGAACGCAACTATAGCAAATGTGGCAAGCGGAGGATAACACTGAACACAACTATAACACTTGTGGCAAGAGAAGGACAACACTGAACACAACTATAGCACATGTGGCAAGAGGAAGACAACACTGAACACAACTATAGCTCATGTGGCAAGAGGAGGACAACACTGAACACAACTATAACACTTGTCGCACGAGAAGGACAACACTGAACACAACTATAGCACATGTGGCAAGAGGAGGACAACACTGAACACAACTATAACACATGTGGCAAAAGGAAGACAACAATGAACACAATTATAACTCTTGTGGCAAAAGAAGGACCACACTGAACACAACTATAGCACATGTGGCAAGAGGAGGACAACACTGAACACAACTATAACACTTGTGGCAAGAGAAGGACAACACTGAACACAACAAAAGCACATGTGGCAAGAGGAAGACAACACTGAACACAACTATTACACTTGTGGCAAGAGGAGGACAACACTGAACGTAAC
>NW_024731692.1:0-11841 GCF_018991925.1 Homarus americanus | reverse complement strand
GTGGTCACCAGGAGGCAGCAGTCATTTGTTCTGATACAGCGGTGGTCACCAGGAGGCAGCGGTCATTTGTTCTGACACAGCGGTGGTCACCAGGAGGCAGCAGTCATTTGTTCTGATACAGCGCTGGTCACCAGAAGGCACCAGTCATTTGTTCTGACACAGCGGTTGTCACCAGGAGGCAGTAGTCATTTGTTCCGACACAGTGGTGGTTACCAGGAGGTAGTAGTCATTTGTTCTGACACAGCGGTGGTCACCAGGCGGCAGCATTCATTTGTCCTGAAACAGTGGTAGTCACCAGGAGGCAGCAATCATTTGTCCTGAGACAGTGGTGGTCACCAAGAGGCAGCAGTCATTTGTCCTGACACAGTGGTGGTCACCAAGAGGCAGCAGTCATTTGTCCTGACACAGTGGTGGTCACCAGGAGGCAGTAGTCATTTGTTCTGACATGGCGTGGTGGGCCAGAGGCAGCAGTCATTTGTCCTGACATGTGGTGGTCACCAAGAGGAAAGAAATATTTGTCCTGACACAGTGGTGGTCACCCAGGAGGGCAGTCATTTGTCCTGACACAGTGGTGGTCACCAAGAGGCAGCAGTCATTTGTCCTGGACATTATGGTGGCTACTCAGGAGGCAGCAGTCATTTGTCCTGACACAGTGGTGGTCACCAGGAGGCAGCAGTCATTTGTTCTGACACAGCGGTGGTCACGAGGAGGCAGCATTCATTTGTTCTGACACAGCGGTGGTCACGAGGAGGCAGCAGTCATTTGTTCTGACACAGCGGTGGTCTCGAGGAGGCAGCAGTCATTTGTCCTGACACAGCGGTGGTCACCATGAGGCAGCAGTCATTTGTTCTGACACAGTGGTGGTTACCGGGAGGCAGCAGTCATTTGGTCTGACACAGCGATGGTGACCAGGAGGCAGCAGTCCTTTGTCCTGATAAAGTGGTGGTCTCCTGGAGGCAGCATTCATATGTTCTGACACAGTGGTAGTCGCCAGGAGGCAGCAGTCATACGTTCTGACACAGCGGTGGTCACCAGGAGGCAGCAGTCATTTGTCCTGATACAGCGGTGGTCACCAGGAGGCAGCAGTCATTTGTTCTGACACAGTGGTGGTCAGCAAGAGGCAGCAGTCATTTATCCTGACACAGTGATGGTCACGAGGAGGCAGCAGTCCTTTGTCCTGATATAGTGGTAGTCGCCAGGAGGCAGCAGTCATACATTCTGACACAGCGGTGGTCAGCAGGAGGCAGCAGTCCTTTGTCCTGATACAGCGGTGGTCACCAGGAGGCAGCAGTCATTTGTTCTGACACAGCGGTGGTCACCAGGAGGCAGCAGTCATTTGTCCTGACACAATGGTAGTCACCAGGAGGCAGCAGTCATTTGTTCTGATACAGGGGTGGTCACCAGGAGGAAGCAGTCATTTGTTCTGATACAGTGGTGGTCACCAGGAGGCAGCAGTCATTTGTTCTGACACAGTGGTGGTGACCAGGAGGCAGTGCAGCCATTTGTTGGAAAGCGTGTTACGTGAGGGAGGCAGCAGTCATTTGTTCTGGACACAGTGGTGGTCACCAGGAGGCAGTGAAGTCATTTGTCCTGACACAGTGGTGGAAGTCACCAGGAGGCAGCAGTCATTTGTCTTGAAAAGTGGTGGGCCCAGGGAGGCAGCAGTCATTTGTCTTGAAAGCGTTGGTCACCAGGAGGCAGTCATTTGTACTGACACAGTGGTGGTCACCAGGAGGCAGCAGTCATTTGTCTTGGAAAGTGGGGTGGCTACCAGGAGGGCAGTCATTTGTCTTGAAAGTGGTGGCCCAGGAGGCAGCAGTCATTTGTTCTGACACAGCGTTGGTCACCAGGAGGCAGCAGTCATTTGTTCTGACACAGTGGTGGTCACCAGGAGGCAGCAGTCATTTGTCTTGAAAGCGTTGGTCACCAGGAGGCAGCAGTCATTTGTTCTGACACAGTGGTGGTCACCAGGAGGCAGCAGTCATTTGTTCTGACACAGTGGTGGTCACCAGGAGGCAGCAGTCACTTGTCTGAAAGCAGTGGTCAGTCATTTGTCTTGAAAGCGGTGGTCACCACGAGGCAGCAGTCATTTGTTCTGACACAGTGGTGGTCACCAGGAGGCAGCAGTCATGTGTTCTGACACAGTGGTGGTCACCAGGAGGCAGCAGTCACTTGTCTTGAAAGCAGTGGTCACCAGGAGGTGGCAGTTATTTGTCTTGAAAGCGGTGGTCACCAGGAGGTAGCAGGAAGAATAAGTTTTGCTGCCAAGATCCCAGTTCATAAACGACCATCTTATCTGTGGCGCCCATGTGCAGAGTTGTGACTAGAGCCTCCCGTCGCCACTCGTCTGTAGCCTTAGTACTTTTGGGGCATAGGGATTTTTATGATGAGTGGTATGATGAGCTGGATGATGGCTGCGCGTGAGTCGATTTGTGTATTGAGGCAGGAGCTCAGGCTGTAGCCACACATCTTAACTCTCCCTTTTCACGATCCAGTGGTGCAAATGTTGCAATGATTGGGGAAAGGAAGAGTTGCAATGGACTGCTGACAGCCCAGTTTGTTGGGTTTCACCTTAGTACCTTGTCCATAAGGCATTGTCTTTATCTGCCGGTGTAGTCGTTGGGTTCCCACGGTGGTCACCTCTTCCGCCTGTACCACCGTTGGGAGCCATATTGGAGCTCTGTAAGCATGTCTGTCTGATGCGGGGCTTCACCACAGATTTTTCGTTCTGGGTTTATTCCCGTCGCCTTATACCTACCAAGGTTCATCTGCAAGGCAGCAGGAAAATGGTTGGTTGGCACCAGGGCGTGTCCACATGCCAGTCGACCTATGCGCTGTCCCTCTGGGGCCCACTGGGCTCACGAGGCACCCAGTTACCGCGTGTTGCCACGAGGAGGCACAACAGAAGTCTTGATAGTAAGGATGTTGTGTACTGGCAGGGAAAGACATGTGCAAGTTGCTTTCCTGTTCACCACGAGGGCTAGCCACCGGCGGCAGCTGAAAGCGAGAGGGAGCAAGCAATGTCTGCACCTTAACAACAACATAATGCTGCCACATTAGACGCATTACACCACCCTGTGTGTGTGCGCGCGCGCGCACATACACACACACACACAGTATAGTTGAAAACTATACTGCCAGTGTTAAGAGTTATTCCTTATGAATTTCTGGAGGTGAGGCAACAAATACATGCGCTATATTCACTTTCGTTGTTTCAGTAACGACTGTCTCGATATTTCTCGTCCCGGACATTACAGACAACAAACACATACTCCATCATTAGTGTGCAGTCTTGTAACTGTTATTAATGATCTGTTTTTGAAATAAATTGTCCATCAGACAAGAGAAAGAGAAATAGATGAACATTAAAAGCATGAGAATAATCGACGAAATTGATATTGCACTTTCCTCTCTCTCTCTGAGGCGTCCATTTGTTTCACTGGAGACAGGACGCAGTAAACAAACATTAAGGCGTCCAGCGTCAAGGATCATGTTATCTCGCCCAACACTCACAGCCTGAATTACTGTATCTTGTCTTAGACGCATCAAAGTATAAAATGGATTCATTGCTTAACTGAAATAAGAAGAAAATCATTTAATGGCATCAACAGCGCAGATATAGAATTTCCTGCAGCCATCTATCGTATTACTCACTAACTGTTATATGGTTCATCTCATCCCGGACATCCTCAGCACCTTAGCCAGGTCATTTACATTTTGTCTCATCACTAGTGAAAAAAAAATATTTGATTCACGAGATAAAACAGAATTTCCTCTTCATATTCGTTTATTCTATAGTGGATTTTATGTTATCAACCTCTGCTACTTAATGTTCTTACCTCCTGGTCCAAGTCACGTACTTTACACGTTTGTAGCAGCCACAGAACACTTGTATCTTGTGGCTGATCGTGTTGATGGTGTGTGATCTGAGGAAGGAAATGGTTACATCACAACTACGATGTTATTTATCATGTTTAACGTCCACACATAAGCTCATGCACTGTCGTATCAGTTCCTCCAAGTCAAAACAAGATGTAGTTGAAGAAACATTTGCTCTCTACTTCATCCACACCACACTCTGGGTCCTCTGATCCTACGGTTATATGTACAGTTATACACAGTCATTCGGTAACCTGCTTCATTATTCTGAATCCCAAACCCATTCTTCGAACTACGGCCGATTGTCCGCCCTCTGGCTACGAGGTTTTAAACTAAAGGGACCTTGATATTGTCTCAGATTACTCATAGATGGCGTTCCTGTGTACCTAACTCAAATATGAACATAAATGACGTCATAAGCAACACAAATCATGGTATAACTACATAGTACAATAACGGTATGAATTAGACAAAAGTTTTTGTTATTAATAAATTAATTATAAGCAGTGAACAACATACAAATATTGTTAAGGAACTTGTCATCCATATTCCTCCTGTGTGACTGAAGAACGAATGGCGGACTGTACAATGGAGTACATTTGTGGGTAAAATGAAACCCTTTCTTCTGTGTGTTTTGTTTTACTTTACCCTAGATATACGTCATCAAAGTAAATATCTTTGTTTCGTCTCCGTCACCACAAATAATTTCAAGCTGTGTTCTGCATATTTTTCCTCGTCATCAAAATGAAGTTATTGACTATTTGGTCATGAAGGCGAGGAGTGAAGCTGACACAGCGCTCTGGTAACTTTCCTCATTTAGGAAGATTATTATATTCCCAAACTCATCTTCTCTACAGTGTTGTGAGGTGTGTGTGTGTGTTTACCACCACCAAAGACTTGCTAAGACCGTCAACCTCGTCCACTGTCAACCACCTTTGGTAAATGTCACACAAAACAACAACAACATTATAATTAAATGAACTGGTATCAGTCTCTGCTTTCTCAGGTAAAACAGATAATAATAAAAGTAATATATGCAGTAAATAAATAAACGTAAGACTAAATAAGTGAAGGAGACATGTTAGTGATGACTTGTGACCACTCGTAGCTCTCTCATCCTGACGGGATAAACGGCCTTACAACACAAACATAATGGACAATAACTTCGCACTGAATCTGAAGTAGAAGAAAACAGCAGTTGACTGTGTTAATAACACCCCCCCCCCACGAAAAAAACTTTCATTAAACGTAAGTTCTGCAAAGTATTGACGTATTTGATTTTAAGGTTTACTTTTTTTTTTACTAAAATCGTAAATTTTACTGAACTCGCAACTATATGAGAATGTAAAAAATTAGGTTCTAAAAGATTCACATCTCACCAGTGTTAACCTTCTTCATATACACACGAAACCATAACCAAGGAACCTCTTTACGAGATGAATTATTACCTGGCTGGGTGATGACTTGGTGAGTTCCTTGGGTCGTATGAGCATTTAGGTGTTTGTGTACAGTACATGGATGTATGTGCATTTTTGCAGGGTTGTACTTGCATTTGTAGCGTTTGTGTGTATGCTTGTGCGTGCTTGGGTGTATGCGAGTGTGTTGTGTGTGCGTGTTTCTCCGTGCGCATGCCGGACAAGAACGTACTGTACTGTACCTTATCACCTGCGTGCGTCACAGAGCCAACAGATAGCCACCGTCCCCATCAGCCTGACGCGGCCATAACTGTGTAAAACCCAATCAAACACCAATAATTATTCCACATCAAGTAGGCACGATTTTTCCATAGTTGAGTTTAAATTGTATTAACCTCATCATCGGTAATTTGGATGATAAACACGGACATGATAGATAGTTGGTACTATTAGAAAAATATAATGGAGTTATATAAACGAGGTCGCGTATGATCAACGTAGAGTGTTGTTGTGAAGTATAGTATTACCCAGGTGGATGTTTACCTGAACGATGACCTACAGTGTTGTTACTGTTAATTGATTTTGTTTTTAATTTGTAATGAATTAGTGATAATTGACAATACTGTGAATGGTGACACTGACGTGCTCTATACTTCTGTACTATGGCTGGTGACACTGAGGTGCTCTATACTTCTGTACAGTGGCTGGTGAAACTGAAGTGCTCTGTTCTTCTGTACTGTGGCTGGTGACACTGAAGTGCTCTATACTTCTGTACTGTGGATGATGACACTGAAGTGCTCTATACTTCTGTACTGTGGCTGGTGACATTGAGGTGCTCTATACTTCTGTACTGTGGCTGGTGACACTGAAGTGCTCTATACTTCTGTACAGTGGCTGGTGACACTGAAGTGCTCTATACGTCTGTACTGTGGCTGGTGACACTGAGGTGCTCTATACTTCTGTACTGTGGATGGTGACACTGAAGTGCTCTATACTTCTGTACTGTGGCTGGTGACACTGAGGTGCTCTATACTTCTGTACTGTGGATGGTGACACTGAAGTGCTCTATATTTCTGTACTGTGAATGGTGACACTGAGGTGCTCTATACTTCTGTACTGTGAATGGTGACACTGAGGTGCTCTATACTTCTGTGCTGTGGATGGTGACACTGAGGTGCTCTATACTTCTGAACTGTAAATGATGACACTGAGGTGCTCTATACTTCTGTACTGTGAATGTGACACTGAGAGGCTGTTTATACTTGTACTGTGGATGGTGACACTGAGGTGCTCTATACTTCTGTACTGTGGATGGTGACACTGAGGTGCTCTATACTTCTGTACTGTGGCTGGTGACACTGAGGTGCTCTATACTTCTGTACTGTGGCTGGTGACACTGAGGTGCTCTGTACTTCTGTACTGTGGCTGGTAACACTGAGGTGCTCTATACTTCTGTACTGTGGATGGTAACACTGAGGTGCTCTATACTTCTGTACTGTGGATGGTGACACTGAGGTGCTTTATACTTCTGTACTGTGGCTGGTGACACTGAGGTGCTCTATACTTCTGTGCTGTGGATGGTGACACTGAGGTGCTCTATACTTCTGTACTGTGAATGATGACACTGAGGTGCTCTATACTTCTGTACTGTGAATGGTGACACTGAGGCTGCTCTATACTTCTGTACTGTGGATGGTGACACTGAGGTGCTCTATACTTCTGTACTGTGGATGGTGACACTGAGGTGCTCTATACTTCTGTACTGTGGCTGGTGACACTGAGGTGCTCTATACTTCTGTACTGTGGCAGGTGACACTGAGGTGCTCTATACTTCTGTACTGTGGCTGGTAACACTGAGGTGCTCTATACTTCTGTACTGTGGATGGTAACACTGAGGTGCTCTATACTTCTGTACTGTGGATGGTGACACTGAGGTGCTCTATACTTCTGTACTGTGGCTGGTGACACTGAGGTGCTCTATACTTCTGTACTGTGGCTGGTAACACTGAGGTGCTCTATACTTCTGTACTGTGGATGGTAACACTGAGGTGCTCTATACTTCTGTACTGTGGCTGGTGACACTGAGGTGCTCTATACTTCTGTACTGTGGCTGGTGACACTGAGGTGCTCTATACTTCTGTACTGTGGATGGTAACACTGAGGTGCTCTATACTTCTGTACTGTGGATGGTGACACTGAGGTGCTCTATACTTCTGTACTGTGGCTGGTGACACTGAGTGCTCTATACTTCTGTACTGTGGCTGGTAACACTGAGGTGCTCTATACTTATGTACTGTGGATGGTAACACTGAGGTGCTCTATACTTCTGTACTGTGGCTGGTGACACTGAGGTGCTCTATACTTCTGTGCTGTAACAGTAACACTGAGGTGCTCTATACTTCTGTACTGTGGATGGTAACACTGAGGTGCTCTATACTTCTGTACTGTGGCTGGTGACACTGAGGTGCTCTATGGGGCTGGTGACACTGAGGTGCTCTATACTTTTGTACTGTGGATGGTGCCACTGAGGTGCTCTATGGGGCTGGTGACACTGAGGTGCTGTATACTTCTGTACTGTGGCTGGTGACACTGAGGTGCTCTATACTTCTGTACTGTGGATGGTGACACTGGGGTACTGTGGCTGGTGACACTGAGGTGCTCTATACTTCTGTACTGTGGATGGTGACACTGAGGTGCTCTATGGGGCTGGTGACACTGGTGCTCTATGCTACCAGCCCGCATGGATGGTGACACTAAGGTGCTCTATATATGCTGTGGCTGGTGACACTGGGGTGCTCTATACTTCTGTGCTGGATGGTGACACTGAGGTGCTCTGTGGGGCTGGTGACACTGGGGTGCTCTATGCTTCTGTACTGTGGATGGTGACACTAAGGTGCTCTGCTCTTCTGTACTTTGTGGATGGTGACTAGGTGCTCTATACTTCTGTGCTGCTGGATGGTGACACTGGGGTCTGCTCTATGGGGCTGGTGACACTGAGGTGCTCTATACTTCTGTGCTGTGGATGGTGACTAAGGTGCTCTACTTCTGTACTGTGGATGGTGACTTTAGTGCTCTATACTTCTGTACTGTGGATGGTGACACTAAGGTGCTCTATACTTCTGTACTGTGGATGGTGACACTAAGGTGCTCTATACTTCTGTACTGTGGCTGGTGACACTGAGGTGCTCTATACTTCTGTACTGTGGATGGTGACACTAAGGTGCTCTATACTTCTGTACTGTGGCTGGTGACACTCTTTCCTCTAATTTATCTCACACGTGGTAATAATAATTTATCACTGGATTAGTGTCAGGGTTTATTTGTCACCTGTTGTGTCTAAGTACAGCACGTTGCCATTTTATATTGTTTTAGAGGGTATCATTATTTACTCAATAGCTAAAATAAGTCCTGTTATAAGTATTGTCATATTTATATACAGATTCATAGGAGAGCAGACAGCTATTGTAGGTGACGACAATACTTACAATAATAGCCAACAATATTATGGCGTTATCATATTGGTAGGATCACATGCAAGCTATTATTATGCAGCAGCGTCACCTACAAACAACACGAATTGGTGTTCCATCTGGGCAGGATCGAGGGGACAGGTAATGGACGAGTTGATGGTTCTGGCTAAACATAAGCAATACACTCTGCCACGTTCGTAGATTGATACGCTATATACAATTTGTAATAAAAATTTAAAAACTCATCGCACAGTCGGGTAGTGGAAAGGACCTCTTCAGACCCCCAAATGCCACGTTCAGATAAGTTTTAAGGGTGTTTTTATGGTCACGTCATGGACATTTTCTAAGTGAATAAATGTGCCGTGAAGAGCAGTTTCAAACATAGGTCGGATGGATATATGAGCGGTAGGGGTTGGGTGGAAATGGGACTGTCCGGTATGGTCCAATAGACCCGCTGCAGCTTCCCACATTCGTATATTCTTTGGGATATCAAAAACTCCCATGTTCACACCAGCTCAGCTGTCGATGTATTCTTACCTGGTAGACTTTCTTTTTTTCAGTGCATTTACAGAGTATATCAGTACTAGATGGAGATACGAGTAAATTTAGAAGTAATGACATTGTCTGGACTTTGTTTTGAGAATGCCTGGTGCTAGGTAAACATGACAACATAGTGCTGTTATCGTTTTGATGATTCACTAATGAACCACTGGGATATATCATCATTTATATTAATTAATGGGTAAAATTTACTGTAACTACCATATGTAATTTGATGTTTAGATTCGAGATAGGCTATATTGGGTAAATTTTAAGTTTTGGTCATCCCTGTACTTTGACATGCAGACTGTTTTTTCTGTTGGTTTGCGATGTGTTATGAACGATTTAGACCTTCATTTCTATCGGAAATCACCAGTTTTGAGTTGCTACCCCCCCCCCCTTACCGATGTATGTTAAGCTAACCTTATAACTCATCATACTCTAACCTAACCTAACATATGATCTGTATTTTCTTATGCGATCGAAAAATGTTTTGCGACAGAAATCCTGTAGAGATAATGTGCATTATTGTTTAAAGTACTTAATCCCATAGTTAGAATCTTAAGGTCACCCAGATGACCAAAATCAAAATAATACCAATATTGTTTGGAATGTTTTTACTATGAAATTTGTTGTATAGGCAGCTAATATCCATTGAATTAGTTTGTGCTTAGAAATATTTATATATTCTAAATAGTATTTCTGCGTTGCACAATAATGCACAATTAATTTTTGTATAATATTTATTTACTGAGCCGATCACCCGAGAAGGTTGGACAGGTGGCTGCCTCCTGGGAAGCTCTCCCCAACCAGTGACGTCACAACCAATCACAGAGCTTTTCGCAGTCACATGACTTTTTAGCAACTTTAACCCTTATTTTTTGTTTACACTTTTTGGCCTAATTTATTGAAAAATATCATTACCATAGTGAATTTAAGCGTTTTCTTTACCCATTGACCTGCCATCTTAGGAAAAAATCCCGACCGTCAACTCGTTCATTGTCAGGAGATTAATGACTATGACTATTGGCCAGTTGATTGTTGATTCATTGTTCCCAGGCGAGATCCATAAACACTCAGGTACTTATCTAATTATGAGCGATAGGGCATTATGACTTTCAGTTTCTCGGTGAGTATGTGCGCGCGCGCGCGCGTGCGTGCGTGCGTGCGTGCGTGCGTGCGTGCGTGCGTATGTGTGTGTGTGTGTGTGTGTGTGTGTGTGCGCGCGCGCGCGCGCGCGTGGCGGACTTCTTCTCAATACTTGACACGGTCACAACTTCCTGTTCTTCGCCGTTCATATTAACATTGAGGCAGACCAAGAAAGAACCTTGTTGTTATTATGATTTACTCCCTTACCTTCAGCACACTTCATCACACAACTTAGTAGTATATCCATCTCTGTGCCTCAGCCGCTGGAATCACATTATCTTCACACATAATCCGCCACTACCTCACTATAACCCACTACTCGGCTCACCTCATTGTGTTTACTCATCCCTAAACTCTTTATGTTTCCGTAGTTATGTTACTCGACTACCGACACATTTCTTTTTTACTTATTCATTTACTCTTAACACCATTTACTCTCTTATCAACACTTCCCTCCTTATCAACACCTTCGATGGTATTCACGCTTCCCAGTACACAACACCCAAGTGGCTAGTATACTGTGTAGCGTTTTGTGAAGTAGTCTATAGACCTCAGTTCTCTAAATCTTAAAGTGTAGTAAACGATGTCTTCTTATCGATTAATGTAAGGCCCATACGGCGTTATTCTTCTCCTTACATTTTGTACTATATTTAGTTGTATAATATCTTACACATATTAGGTCACAGTCATGCAAAATATATGCCTACGGGAAGCAAATAAATATATAAATAAATAAATTAATTAAAATCTTTTGGAAAATTCGAGACCCCCCAAAAAATCGTACTATTTTTTTTACCATTATTCAGTAGAACAATGTAATTATTTTATTCAATCAACTGTATCACTTACATTTTTTCTCTTTAGTCTCACCCAATCACCAGTCATATTAAAGTGCTTGTTCCTCTCCACCCTCTCCCGTCTCACTCAACACACACCCACACACCCACACACCTCCTGATACTCCAGCTTTCAGTTTCTATTACGTCTTAATTGTAAAATATTGTATTCCACATCCACTCCGTTTTCTCCTGACCTTTATCGACACCACCAGTAATATAAGATTAATTCACCAACTCCCGCTAACTTTCACTTAGTATATGACAAAATAAAGTAAGTAAAGCGATATAATGTAAGTTAAATATAATACTTTAGTTGACATAAGTACGTGTTTAATGTGAGATTATTCAAACTGTGGATCAATAAGCAAAAGAAAGTGTGAAAACGTGAAAGTGGGTCCTATGGGCATGACTTTCTGTTAGTTAGGGTAAAACGATACATATTTCAGCCATTCGACAATACTAGTTAAGTAGTCTGGAGACATTGTACAGTAGGGAATATTTAGGAACCTTACAATATGCAAGCAGAAACAAATATACAGGACACTTTTA
>NW_024731691.1:0-17169 GCF_018991925.1 Homarus americanus | reverse complement strand
TAGAAGTTACGTGACTCTTAAGAGTTTTCCTCGACTTGGCTGATTCAACTGTAAGACTTGCTGTATTTATCCTTATTAAAATCCTCCACCTGTAAGACCCTCCACTTGTAAGACTCTCCACCTGTAAGAACCTCCACTTGTAAGACTCTCCACTTGTAAAACCCTTTATGGATTTGAAATACCTTCTCGTCTTGACTCCACTAGTACTGTACACACCCTCTCTAGCCTTAGTTTACAGTAATGTTGAAGTATATAATGAAGACTCACAGCTCATGGGTTAGAAAAACAAAAGATGCTTGTTTTATTTATTTATTTATTTATTTATTTATAGCTTATTTTAGAATCCCCGAAAGTTAGAACAAAATGGCTGACGTGACTCACAAGCGGGCGATGTTTACAGTATGGACCAAGAATAAAAAATAAATGAAAAATAAAATAAATAAATCGTAAATTGGTGCATTGTTTCTCCAGGGGTAATTATAAAAGTACAAATGTTCTCCAGCAGTGGGTAACGATCATAGCCACGTATAGAGCTTCTAACGCAGGTAGATTGATATAGATGCATTACCTGGAGTTAGTGGGTTACAGGGGCCTCCTACACGATAATATTAAAGGTGTTTTTTCCTTCTGTTTGTGGCACTTGAGGTGTTTAGGTTAGGTTTAATTAAATGGTTTAGTTATAATAGTTATATTACGATAAGTTAAGTTGAATTTAGAACTTTTGATTTGCATATATCGTGTTTTAGAAGGATTTGTTAGCTAATAAGTTTAATTTGGATAAGTTTAGTTTAATTTAGATCATTTGATTTTACAAGGTCGTATTATAATGACTGGGAACCATATAGAAAACTGTTAGAGAAGTAAATATTTCTACAGCAGTGAATGAGTAAGTCAATAAGTGGTGTATAGCGCTGCTGACGCAACTTAAACGGTATTTACTGTACATTATATGTTATCAGAGCTTTCCTGTTGTACGTAACCGCCTCCGTCAAAGTGTCTTACTGGCTCATGTGAAGATTAGCCTCTAGTTTATTTAACCTCAAGATTAACTACACTGGCACTGCCTGACCTGACCTGACCTGACCTACCCTACCCTACCCTACCCTACCCTACCCTACCCTACCCTACCCTACCCTACCCTACCCTAACCTAACCTAACCTAACTTCACTTCCCAAGAAAGTAGGTTAATCATTGGTTGAAATAAGCTGAGGGTTAATCAGGTAATCTATCTTAATTAACAATTTTGGTCAGTGAGGCTTCCTTACCTTTTTAATACTGAGAGCAGGAGGAGGAGGACTTGCTAACGTTTACAGATCATCGCCAACCAAGGCAGATATTGAATACCTTTTGGTTTAATACCTTTCAGGCTTTCTAAGAACATACTTTAAATAATTCATAAGACTATTCGCCTCAATGCAATAATACAGTAATTGATTATTGTATTCTAATAAAATTTACGGTGTATCTTTTGAACCAGATTTATTGTTTGACTTTTGTGAATGAGAAACTGGTTGAGGTGTATTGTGGTAAACATCCTTAAGAGCAGCTCTGTGTGTTCTTACGACCTCAAAGTAACACAAAAGGTAGCCAATATCTACCCTTGATCAGTCACTTTATGTAGATGTCAATTGTGTCATTTTTCTAGACTTAGTGCCCCCTGGAGGAGAAAGTAAATACAATGTTGATATATTTTGGTCACAACACACACTAGTAGATTATTTTTCCTTTTAACTAAATAATTAACACTATGAAGCTAACTAATTATATAACTCAAAGATGGTAACCAATATGGCGTCGATATTGTTCACATACTCTATGATAAATAGATGTATTGTCTGTTTAATTTTAGGGAATAATTTAATTTATAAACTTTTGAGAATCTGGATACAGGAGTTTTGTCTTTGTGTGTGTGTGTGTGGTGATGATGACGCATACTTTCCTCGGCAGTGAACAAAATATCTTGACATTGCAAAGTTTAACTGTAAGCCGAAGGAACGTTTGTAATGTGACTTGTTATGTGAAATTGTAACTTGAAATTCTTTGTGAAAAAATATTTCCCTATAAAGTTTGGCAATAAATGAAGTATTACATCAAGGTGTAACTTGTAGTTCCTTGTGGAGCAATTACCTATGTGGACGATACAGCTACTCCAGGGTGTAAGACCTAGAGTAGAAAGTCTTTAGACCTTACCTGAGGTTGAAAGACTCTTATAGTGGAACGTCTTAGGTATTGAAACTTTAATTACAGTAAATAAAATATAATCTACCTAAACATTCCTTAACCTGGCGACAACTAATGATACAGGTGGTGTAATAGCTCTTTAAAATTCCTCCGTTTGATATAATAATGACCACACATGAACTTATAATGTGCAATATCTTGATAACACATTAGCTGCAACATTACACATAGTCCAGTGTATGTGTAGTGAGGGACATCTACCTAAATGAGTTACAGAATGTGGAGTTGAGGCAAAAAAAAGTTGGGACATGCTTGAGATCATCAGTTGAGCCAAACGTTTATACTCAATATTGTTTTAATGGTATTTTAGAGCGACCGAAAAATGTAAACAAAATGGCCGGCTAGGTGACACATACCTTACAAGAAATAAACATGAGAACGAACACACACACACACACACACACCAGTTTTACCCACATTATCACCAGACTATCGGCATACCTGGTCGGTGGACACCTGCCTCCTCCTCCTCCTCCTCACCTTGCTAATATGCTAATATGCTAATATGCTCTGGTATGTTCCAGTCTATTTAAGATATGCTCCCATCTATCTTAAAGAGCTTATGCTAGGTTGGTCTGATATGCTCCTCAAAGACTATGCTGATATACTCTTGTCATCTGATATGCCATTATGTTCATATCACTCTAAAGGACATACTAATATGTTCTGATATGTTGGTATGGTTCTGTCTCTCAGAGGGTGTGCTGATGTACTATAAGAGCATATGGGGTATGCTGATATACTTGGTTATGTAGCTAGGCTCATATCTCTCTTACAGGGTATGCTAATATACCCTGATATGCTTGCATCTATCTCTGAGCGTATACTGGTTGACTGTAATGACATAAGAGATATGCTGGTATGCTTCTAAGGGAATATGTTAACATACTCTAATAATATATTGAAATGAGGTTAGCTATACCTTAGATTCAGGGGATATACTGATATGATATGAATTAACCTAGAAGTATACTGATATGTTCTCAAGGCATTCAGGGGATCTGTTAGTATGCGTCGACATACTTTCGGAACAAGGTAAACTGGACCTTCAGAAGATAGGGTGATATGCTGACATATTCTGATGGATCTAAGAGAGAGTGGAAGACTATGAGAGCTAGTTAATATACTCAGGTATGTTGATATCCCTTCATGGCACTTGGGATATATGGTAATATACTCCGATGTGTCTCTTTGGATATACTGATATGCCACTAATGGGTCCTCAGAAAGCAGGAGACAAGTTGATCTGCTTCGAGGACACTAATCTGTATAATGATTTTTTCCCTGACTGTTAAGAAGTATACTGGTATATTTCAAATGTTGCTTAGTATTATAGTATACTTTGGGCTGTTCTGAACATATTTCACAGCTGATTTTCAGAAATATATGCTGCTGTCACTGGCTTGTTTATTCCGGAGACATTGATTATACTTTGAGTATGTTGATATGCTTTGTTACCAGTCAAGGAATATGCTGATATGTTCTGACACTTCTCAGTGATTACCCTGATATACTTAGATACCTGACAGTATTTATTGGAGTATAGTGTCCTATACTCTGATGTCATTCTAGTGATATGCTGATGAGCTGACATACCGCTTTATGTAATTGTGATATATTGAATCATATACATCCATTCCTCACGCTTAATATATATGATATTCTAAACAATGCTGATATTATTTATGTTATACCCTGATTATATACTAACATACTACAGTGTCATTTATAGTGTATGATATTAAACATTCGGGGGTATACTTTGAGGTTATTTAGAGAATATGATGGCAAACGGTGATATACTCTGATGCCATATTTGGTATATACAGATATATTGATATAATTTATATAATATACCGATAGATATAACTAAATATCTGTGAAGTAAATCCTGTACTTTTTGATATACCATTCAGGGTGAAGGTATGCTAATATACCACGATAGCACCCGTCTCTCAGCGCTAATATACCCTGATGGCACACTTAACATCCTGGCGCCGGTCGTGGGGTATACTGATATGCTAAAGTCTTCTTCATCTTCTAATATCTCGACTTCAGCTTCGTAAACTGTGATTACTTAAACGTATTTAACGCTCGTTTACGTAACTTTTTTGTAGAATAAATGAATGTATATCCGGGGTTCTTCTGTTTCTTTGTCCATCTGATGTTTGCGTTCATGTTGAGGAGAACCACTTAGCAGGGCTCGCATTTTCCCATAATGTGTTACCTCAAGTTCCATAATTTGCACTTAGTGAAGCCACGATATCCCGCGTTATGTTGCCCGTCTTACTTCCTTCTGGGTTATGTGTCTTAAGTTGGTGAAAAAATTAAATTAAGGCTGAATTATTGTTAAATGTTAAGGTATTATAGTACTTGTCTGTCGTGTTGTTAATATAACATAGTTTCACCAGCAGTATGTACTCAAGAGCTTATTAACATCGTTGACGAGTCAGAGCCGCAACACTGAACCAATCTATATGAATATTAACACAAAAAATAAATTGTTACATTACATCGACTATCAAGACATAACTTACAATACAAATTAATAAATAATTGTACCAGGCAGATAAAAATATTAGTTACAAAAAATTATGAAAATAGTCTTAATGTTCACGCCAGAACTTACCCCATAACAAAAGCCATACAACATTTTCTCAGTTAAGACTTCGTTAAATACAATCTCAAACTCCTTCTCAGAAACTGTGTGTTGGTGGTGTGCCACGTGTGGTGTGTGTGTGTGTGTGTGTGTGTGTGACAGCACCTTTGATTTATACAAATATTCACCCAAATGAATAACACTAAGTAATTCACCATGTTATTCACGACTCTTAGATCACTTGGCTTGCGTCTCTCAAAAGGTCGAGCCAGGGTCAGCTGATTCAGTAAACACCGCTCACATTAATAGGGACCTGCCACACTTTGCCATAAACAGATAAATTGTACCGGGAATTTTCCCCCCACACACTCATCATTGTCACTTTATGTAACTTGCTGACAAAACCCATGACCCTTCAGGCCTTTTACGCCCTTAATGCATGAGTCATAAAGGCAAGCATGAACTCCGCATGCTTCCCAGTTGGGCACTGTAAACGCTTCTGCGCTTCACCTTGCACAGGATGTAAGGGGGTGCCCAATAAACTAGCCCCCTCGTGGGCAATCTGTAATCACTACCACTGTCTCGCGGCCCAGAGTAGTAGTTGGACACATCACTAGACAGGGAAATTCACACTTAACACAAGTGTTATCTCAAGGTCATATTCACAACACTTCCCTGGACAGAATTCATAATTTATTTTCTCATATTACATCTGTGTGTATACCTGCTACTAGATAAACAGAAAATGCCAAGAAGTGTTTACATCAAGCGCTGCCACTTAAGAGTTCCAAGAACTAAATTAAAACAATTAGTGTGTGTGTGTGCATGGTGTGAGTGTGCATGGTGTGTGTGTGTGTGAGTGTGCATGATGTGTGTGTGTGCATTGTGTGTGTGTGTGTGTGTGTATATGGTGTGTGTTTGTTTGTTTGTATGGTGTGTGCATGGTGTGTGTGCGTGTGTGTGTGTATGTGTGTATGGTATGTGTATGTGTATGGTGTGTGTATGTATGGTGTGTGTGTGTGTGTGTGTGTGTGTGTATGTGTGTGTATGGTTTGTGCATGTACGGTGTGTGTATGGGTGTGTGTGATTGTGCATGGTGAGTGTGTGACTGTGTATGGGGTGAGTGTGTGTGTGTGTGTGTGTTTCCATTGCCATGAGGATATCATACAATTCTTAAAGCACTGGTCACATGGGCGCATTTTTTTTTAGCAATTTCTTGCCGGAAAGTTATTTCGAGCAATTTTCGAGAAATTCGAGCAAGTTTTTGAAGCATTTTTATTGATAATCGTGATAGTCAATTTCTTGACTATTTCGAGCAAGATTATCGGTTCAAAACCCGGTTAATACCATATTTAATGACACGAAGCTTATTTATCGAGTATTTACCTTGGCTATATATAACATAGATCAATAATATTATGTATAAAATGCACAAACAGTTTTTTACGACACACTGAGTTTATTATTTGGGTGGTGTTTTGGCGTGTTTGTTTACAAAACACAAGCCCATACAGCCGGTCATTCTCCACACACTAACAACCCTCCCTACTGTAACTACGATAGTTGAACCAGTCTATATTAAACACTCGTTCCTCCTCCTCGCCAGCCACTTACGAGTCCCCAATAGTTTTTTTTCGCTTTCTCTCATTTCTTTTTAATAATAACAATAATACCAAGGATAGCTGCTGCGTCGTCTGCATTGTTGTTGTGATGTTCCGTCTCCCTTCTACTCGCACAGCGGCGTTAACTTTTTTTTCTTGCTGTAGTAACCGAACCAAGAGCCACTCGTGTGACCACATTTGGAAGAAATTACTCGTAATTTCTTGCTCCAAATTAATTGCTCATCAAAGGGATCGTGTGACCGTAACTTAAGTCACCCTTTAAGAAAAACTGTAAATACTGATTCACAAAACTTAAGGATAATTTCTGACTTGGAACCATCGGTGTAATGCAGAAAACAGTTATTGTATTCTAAAACCTACCCAAGAAATCTTTTACCCACTTACGATATAATTCTTTTCTATTCATCAATAGATGTTATTTTACTTTTTTATACGTATTTTTATTTTAGTAATTTATAAACTATTTTCTTTATATACTTCATTACCTTTTAGTGTAATGAAGAGAATGAATTACAGAAGGTTTTTATAATTATATTGCAAACAATATTTTTCCTCGCAATAAATAAACAATGACGATGATCTTGTTTACAATATGGAGCTTGATGTCTTACTCCATGTTCGTTTATTACATTTTCTGCCATACCCGACTGTCCTTTTCTTTCTTGTGGTGAAGGTTTTTGAGAATTGATATATATATAAAGTTGAGTTAAGAATAATGACTCTGATATTATAGCCATTAGGTCCTGAATAATAAGTGGTGTCTAAGTGAACAAATGTATGATGTCTTCAATTACCAGTGTAGTGTGGGGTAACAGTGGGGGTAGAAGCGAAGGGTAGGAGTGAAGGGTGGGAGTAAGGCGTGGGAGTAAGGGTGGGAGTAAGGGGTAGGAGTAAGGGGTGGGAGTAAGGGGTGGGAGTAAGGGGTGGGAATAAGGGGTGGGAGTAAGGGGTAGGAGGAGGGGAGTAAGGGTGGAGCAGGATGGGAGGCTGGTGGAGTAAGGGTGGGAGGCGGGGTGGGAGGCGGGTGGGAGGCGGGAGGCTACGGGAGTAGGGCGTGGGAGTAAGGGGTGGGAGTAAGGGGTGGGAGTAAGGGGTGGGAGTAAGGGGTGGGAGTAAGGCGTGGGAGTAAGGCGTGGGAGTAAGGGGTGGGAGTAAGGGTGGGAGTAAGGGGTGGGAGTAAGGGGTGGGAGTAAGGTGGGAGCAGGTGGGAGCAGGGGTAGGGGAGGCAGGAGTAAGGGTGGAGGCAGGGTGAGTAAGTGGCAGGGGAGGCAGGGAGTATGGGAGTATGGGGAGTTAGGGGTGAGTACAGGAGTATAAGAGAGGCAGGGGTGGGAGGGTGGGAGGCAGGGGAGGAGGAGGGAGTATATGGGAGCATGGTAGGGAGGTGGGGAGCAGGGCAAGAGTATGGGTAGGAGTATGGGTGGGAGGAAGGGGTGGAGTATAAGGGAAGCAGGGATTACAAGGGATTAAGGGTGGAGCAGGTAGGGAGCAAGGGGTACAGGCAAGGTAAGGCAGGTGGGGCAGGAGCAGGTGGGAGCAAGGGGTACGAGTAAGAGGGTGGAAGCAAGGGGTGGAAGCAAGGGGTGGGAGTAAGGGGTATGAGTAAGTGGTAGGAGTAAGTGGTAGGAGTAAGAGGTAGAAGTAAGGGGTAGAAGTAAGGGGTAGGAGTAAGGGGTAGAAGTAAGGGGTAGAAGGAAGGGGTGGGAGCAAGGGGTGGGAATAAGGGGTGGGAATAAGGGGTGGGATTAAGGGGTGGGAGTAAGGGGTAGGAGTAAGGGGTAGGAGTGACGAGCAAGAATGTGGGACAAGAGGGAGGGGTAGCAGTGGGGGGTAGGGTTAGGTTACAAACTTCTATTTACTTCATCATCTGTATCCTGCTGGTGATGTTCTCTCTTTAAACAATTTGTAAAATAAATAAATAAATGGTCAGGTGTATCAACATTTTATAAAAGTATTTGTGAAGCTGTAAAATACTTAGATATAAACTTTTAATTCAACTCTGTAATAAAAATAATTGCAATAATGAATCTAAACAAGAAATGAACTGGGTGAAAAAATCTACAAAATACTAAAATATAAAAAAGAAGAATTACAGTAAAACCTGAATCATTGTAATAAACATTATTAAACTTTTCGTTGTTATGACCTAAAACAAACAAGGAAGACTCGTCTAGATTTTCGCTCTGTGAATTAACTCCTTGGATCGCTTTTTGGCAAGAGGGGAGTTACTCCGACTTATTCCGTGAAAATATTCCCAACTGTCCATAGAATCCGTTACAGTTTCCTTTATAGTAAGTGACTCACAAATGATTAATATTCCCATTCACCAATACTTTATTATATCAGAGAACAGTGCAGAGATAAGCTGGCCAATGAGCGATGGTCAAAGATAATACAGATTTAATACTGGATTGATAAGTACAGCTATAGTGATTTGTTTCATGTTACAGTAATAATAAACTTTATCAAATGTTATAACTACCAAAGTGTTATTTTCGTGATCGATACCCAGCTGCCAGGATTATAACATCGCTTAAAAGTTCAGTAAAAATATCATGCAGATTAAAACCTAACCTAGTGTATCGTAACCTAACTTAGCCTTTCCTAAGCTAACTTAGACTATCCTAAACTAGCCTAACCTATCCTAATCACACCAAACCTAACCTATCCTAAATTTATATATCATCAACAGATTTATAGATATGTTGGAGAAATAATTATCAAAAGTTTGTTGTCTCTGCAAATGTATTTTTAAAAAAAGAAAATGAAATTAAAACTTTCTAGAGAACTCAATTGTGTCATGAGCGTTGCGGCTTGGTTAGGTTAGGCAACATTAGGTTAGGTTAGATAAGGTAAGGTAAGATTAGGTAAGGTGAGGTAGTGTTAGGGTTAAATACATTTTACTAATTTTGCATCAAAATAATCACGACTGAAGGTATCGGATAAAAACCTCTGAATATAATTCTTTTTTTGAGAAAAAAATTTCTTTACCACTTATTTTTTGCCCCACTTTTTTTATTAAGTTTGATGAACTTAGATTAGGTTAGGTATTATTTAACTCTGAGTCATGGGTACTTATTGGATACTTGGCAGAATAACTTGTTATAACTTGGTCCTAACAAAGGCGGAGTCTAAGCAAAAATGTTCACTTGACCTCATATTTGGATTTCATTACTGAAGGATATTTACAGCTATACCACATTAATAAGGTCTATCTGCAAGTTTATTCAGTCATAAAAAAAATATACCCTAAATGTGGACAATAAAAATATTCTATTTTGGTACAAATTACTTGAAAAGTTGTAAGAAGACAAAAGCTGCATCTCTTCCATAAAGCGAGAAATAGAACAGCCAAGCCTCTTCTTGTCGTAAAAAAAAAACTAATATTGTATTTTAGTATTTTGATGTACAAAACATTTTCTTCATTATTCTAAGATAAAACAAGTCTAACAAGCATTATTAAAACATATATTATTAATTTTTTTTCATGCAATCCGGAAATAGCGACTACTATATCCAGGTTGATCGTGTTGAGGTCCTGTAAGTTACAGGCTAGATTACGAGCTCACTTACGGAGTTCGATGCCAAATATTTGTTTTGAGAATCCTGATCGGAGACTGTAAGTCCAGTTACTTGGTAAACAAGTAGATACAGTGAAATAAACTGCTGTACCTAAATATTATGTAACTCAAAATATATTCCCAAAACAGCACGTTTACAGATGAAAATAAAAAAAAGCATAAATAATACAAACAAAATCAATTAATATGTTTTTATTACAGTATTTTTAAATATCAGAAGCGTAGGTTCAGCGCTTCTTTTGTGTCTTTTTCCCGGTGAAGATGTAGTCTCCCCATGGCAGGTACTGGTCCTTTTGTACACGGCAGAAAGTGGTAGTTTCCTTCTTCTTCTTGTTGTTTTGGGTCTTGTTGTTTTGGGTCTTAGTGTGTTTTGTGGTCTGCAGTTTGTTAGATCGGGGGTCCTTCTCCTTCATCTGGCAAGGCTTCACCTCCACCTTAGTCACCTTCGATACAGTGCGTCGGAACACCATTGTGATGTACTGACACTAACAGCTCTCTCACTGAGGTCAAATCAAAATTAGACCATACAGAAAGAATTACTGTTTAATAAGGTTGGAATTTAAAGAAATTGACAACAAAATAAAGCTCTGTTTATCACTATAGTAAAGAGGGATGGTGTTTGTGAAGATGATGGATGGTGTTATAATATGTAGTGATGATGGATGGTGTTATATGTAGTGATGAAGGATGGCATTATATTGTAGTAATGATGGATGGTGTTATATGTAGTGATGATAAGAGGGTAATATATGTAGTGATGATGGATGGTGTTATATATATATATTGATGATGCATGATGTTATATGTAGTGATGATGGTTGGTGTTATATGTAGTGATGCTGGATGGTGTTATATGTAGTGATGATGGATAGAGTTATATGTAGTGATGATGGATGAAGTTATATGTAGTGATGTTGGGTGGTATTATATGTAGTGATGTTGGATGGTGTTATATGTAGTGATGATGGATGATATTATATGTAGTGATGATAGGATGGTTCTATATGTAGTGATGATGGATGGTGTTATATGTAGTGATGATGGATGATGTTATATGTAGTGATGATAGGTTGGTTTTATATGTAGTGATGATGGATGGTGTTAGATGTAGTGATGATGGATGGAGTTATATGTAGTGATGATGGATGATGTTATATGTAGTGATGATGGTTGGTGTTATATGTAATGATGTCGGATGGTGTTATATGTCGTGATGGATGGTTCTATATGTAGTGATGGTGGATGGTGTTATATGTAGTGATGATGGATCGTATTATATGTAGTGATGATGGATAGTATTATATGTAGTGATGATGATGGATGGTGTTATAAGTAGTGATGATGGATGTTATATGTAGTGATGAAGGATGGTGTTAGTGAAGATTGTGAAGTGAGATGTAGTGAAGATTGTGAAGTGAGATGTAGTGAAGATTGTGAAGTCAGATGTGGTGAAGATTGTGAAGTGAGATGTAGTGAAGATTGTGAAGTGAGATGTAGTGAAGATTGTGAAGTGAGATGTAATGAAGATTGTGAAGTGGGATGTAGTGAAGATTGTGAAGTGAGATGTAGTGAAGATTGTGAAGTGAGATGTAGTAAAGATTGTGAAGTGAGATGTAGTGAAGATTGTGAAGTGAGATGTAGTGAAGATTGTGAAGTGAGATGTAGTAAAGATTGTGAAGTGAGATGTAGTGATGATTGTGAAGTGAGATGTGGTAAAGATTGTGAAGTGAGATGTGGTGAAGATTGTGAAGTGAGATTTGGTGGAGATTGTGAAGTGAGATGTGGTGAAGATTGTGAAGTGAGATATGGTGAAGATTGTGAAGTGAGATGTAGTGAAGATGTGAAGTGAGATGTAGTGAAGATTGTGAAGTGAGATGTAGTGAAGGTTGTGAAGTGAGATGTAGTGAAGATTGTGTAGTGAGATGTAGTGAAGATTGTGAAGTGAGAGGTAGTGAAGATTGTGAAGTGAGATGTAGTGAAGATTGTGAAGTGAGATGTAGTGAAGATTGTGAAGTGAGATGTAGTGAAGATTGTGAAGTGAGATGTAGTGAAGATTGTGAAGTGAGATGTAGTAAAGATTGTGAAGTGAGATATGGTGAAGATTGTGAAGTGAGATGTAGGGAAAGATTGTGAAGTGAGATGTAGTGAAGATTGTGAAGTGAGATGTATTGAAGATTGTGAAGTGAGATGTAGTGAAGATTGTGAAGTGAGATGTAGTGAAGTTTGTGAAGTGGGATGTAGTGAAGATTGTGAAGTGAGATGTAGTGAAGATTGTGAAGTGGGATGTAGTGAAGATTGTGAAGTGAGATGTAGTGAAGATTGTGAAGTGAGATGTAGTGAAGATTGTGAAGTGAGATGTAGTGAAGATTGTGAAGTGAGATGTAGTGAAGATTGTGAAGTGAGATGTAGTGAAGATTGTGAAGTGAGATGTAGTGAAGATTGTGAATTGAGAAGTAGTGAAGATTGTGAAGTGGGATGTAGTGAAGATTGTGAAGTGAGATGTAGTGAAGATTGTGAAGTGAGATGTAGTGAAGATTGTGAAGTGAGATGTAGTGAAGATTGTGAAGTGAGATGTAGTGAAGATTGTGAAGTGAGATGTATTGAAGGTTGTGAAGTGAGATGTAGTGAAGATTGTGAAGTGAGATGTGGTAAAGATTGTGAAGTGAGATGTGGTGAAGATTTTGAAGTGAGATTTGGTGAAGATTGTGAAGTGAGATGTGGTGAAGATTGTGAAGTGAGATATGGTGAAGATTGTGAAGTGAGATGTAGTGAAGATGTGAAGTGAGATGTAGTGAAGATTGTGAAGTGAGATGTAGTGAAGGTTGTGAAGTGAGATGTAGTGAAGATTTTGTAGTGAGCTGTAGTGAAGATTGTGAAGTGAGATGTAGTGAAGATTGTGAAGTGAGATGTAGTGAAGATTGTGAAGTGAGATGTAGTGAAGATTGTGAAGTGAAATGTAGTGAAGATTGTGAGGTGAGATGTAGTAAAGATTGTGAGGTGAACATAAGAACATAAGAACATAAGAAAGTGGGATACTGCAGGAGGCCGACTGGCCCATACAGGGCAGATCCCTTTCACACCCATCCCAGCACTTCCATGTGCCTATCCAACTTCGTCTTGAAGCTCCCTAGCGTCCCCGATCCTACTATAGCACTCGGTAGCCTATTCCACATATCCACAACTCTATTACTAAACCAGTGCTTGCCTATATCCTTTCTGAATCGGAATTTATCTAATTTAAAGCCATTGTTCTAGTTATTTCTGCTATTACTGGCTTCTGAACATCTTCCATTTTACCTTGTTAATCCAACCACCACCTCTGTGGCCAATTCCCTATCATATCTCCCCTAACTTACGCCTCTAATGAATGTAAGCTTCTGCTTTTTCAGTCTTTTCTTTCATATGAAGGGTTTCTATTACGGATCATTTTGTTGGTTCTTCTTGTACTCTCTCCAAAAGAATCTATGTCCTTTCTATGGGCTGGCGACACCAGAACTGAACCGCATAACTATGTGGGCTCTCACTAATGCTAGGTAAAGTTTCAAGATAACGTCGGTTTGGTTACTCATGGTGACCCAGATATGAACCCAAGAATCCTGTTTGCCTTGTTGCTAACGCTAATACATTGTTTTCTAGGTTTCAAGTCGTTGCTAACAAATACACCTTGATTTTTTTCACAAACTGAGTTTTCTATTTCCGTGTTACCTAGTTTATACTTAACGTTTGTATTCGTCTTCCCTATCTGTAGTACCTTGCATTTATCACTATTAAAATTCATTTGCCAGTCTACTGACCACTCATGTAAGGTATCTAGATCTCTTTGAAGGTGTTCAAAGTCACTGTCTGAATTTATCACTCTCCCCATTTTGGTATCATCTGCAAATTTACTAATCCTACTAGTTATGCCTAAATCAAGATCATTAATGAATATACCAAACAGCAGAGGGCCTAATACAGATCCCTGGGGAACTCCGCTTTTGACCGCACTCCCCAGTCTGGACTTTTAACCATTTATATGACTCTTTTGTTTCCTACCAGTTAACCATGACCTAATCCATTTTAATACTGATCCACCTATTCCATGTGCTTCACTCTCTCTTATCAATCTCTCATGAGGACTTATCGAATGCCTTCTTTACTGAAATCTAAATAAATTATATCATATGACTTATCATTATCTACCGCCTTCAAATACTTCTGAGAAAAAGCTAAGCAAATTTCAGGAGACAAGAACGTCCCCTGGGTGAACCCGCAAGTAAGGAGAAGAATGAATTGCTGAATGTTTCAAGGCGGTTTGATTTGTGAGCAATAACGACTCTCTAGCAACTTGCCTATGATTGACGGAGACTAATGGGACGGTATCGATGCTATTGATTTATCACCCTTTTGAAAAATCGGAACTGATTTGCAAGTTTCCAAGTTTTGGCACCAGTCCTCGATTCCTAATGACTTATTAAATAAACTGCTAACGGATTACTTCCAACTCATTCCCTAAGATTCTTAATATTCTGAAAGCATATACCTCGTCTGGACCAGGCGATTTATGAGGCTTCAGTTTGTTAATTACTTTAAGCATATCGTTACTAGTAATATTGATATTCATCAACATATTTTCTATACTGTCGTTATATACCTTATGAACTTCTGGAAACTGTGCTAGGTTTTCATTTGTGAATACGGAGCGAAAATGACTATTTAACGTACTACACATTTCTAACTCATCATCAGTGATTTCTCCTGTCGTAGTTTTAAGGGGACCTATTGTATCTCTAACCTTTGATTTATACAGTTGATAAAAAGCTTTGGGGGTATATTTCGATTCGTTTGCTACCTTGATTTCATAATTTCTCTTTGCTCTCCTAATTTCTGTTTATACCTGTCTTGTTAGGTTCTGATAGTAACCAAGTAAGTGATTTTCGCCTTTCTTAACTTTTCTATATACTCCTTTCTTTTTCCCTAGAAGATCTAAGAGTCTATTATTCATCCATTTTGGTTGGTTCCGTATCGATCTGAATTTTCTTTTAGGGATGTGTTTATTTTGGGCATTATTGATTGTCGCAATAAATTGTTCATAAGTAGCTGCTAAATTAAATTCGGGGTTATCCCGTCCTAAGTTGACAGTTTCCGGAGGTGTGGGGGGGATTAATCTTTTAACCATAGGGTCATCCCTTAGGTCTCTCCTTATGCTACCGTAATTAGCATTCCTAAAATCCGGGATCAAGGCCGAATTTTTCTTCTTCCTGCCATCCCATATTATGTTAAAATATATGGCTTTATGATCACTGTTTCCTAGTTCGTCTCCAATCCCAACATCTTTTACTAGATTTTCATTATTACTGAGAACTAAATCGAGGATATTATTTCCTCTAGTGGGCAAGTTTTTAAATTTATATATAAAACTATCCTGTACTACTTCTATAAAATCTTCAGATTCATTATCGCTAAGCTGATTTTTCCAATCTATGCCTGAAAAGTTGAAATCGCCTAGAATACATACATTGTTTCTATCAGATGCCTTCTTTATTTCCTCCCATAGCAATTTACCATCGTTCCTACTCAAATTAGGTAGTCTATATATACCACCAATGACTACGGATTCACTGCCCTCACCAATCTCTACCCAAATACTTTCATTGTCGCTATTTGTTTTAATGTTTGATTTATTGCAGCCTTTTAATGACACCCTGATATACACTGCTACACCTCCACCTCTCCTTCCTACTCTGTCAAATTTAAATAGGTTATATCCTGGAATATGAAATTCTGCTAAAAAATGCTTGCTGTTTGAATTTATCCATGTTTCCGTTATTGCAATTATCTATGTTCTTCTTTTACTAACAATGGCCCTGAGCTGGTCCATTTGTTGACAGGCTTCTACTATTAGTATAACAAATAATTCAATATATTTCTTCCGTTTCTCATCTGTTTTACATTTATTACTTTGATGTTTGTTATTATGACTAACTATATTTTCAGCATTATCTACTTCTGTTTCACTATTTCCCAGGACCTGCTTGTTTTTTGACTCTCATTTTCCCCGACCCCTCTCTACTGGCGAAACCCCCCCTTCGGAGTGACAATTTCACGCTCCAGGGATGCAGACAACGTTTTTACCCCCTCACGAGACAAGTGTACTCCGTCGCGACAGTACAGGTAGTCATTGCCATAAAATCGTTGCCCGTCATCAATGAATGCCCAACCATTGTTTGCACAATGTTTTTCCAGTCGGCAATTAATAGCAATTGCCCTGGACAGCCATTCACGACCAACCCCTCTTCTAGGCAAGACACCACATACTATCGGGATCCCTCCCCTATCTCTAATCTTTCCCAGCGCCTCCCTGTACCTCTTGAAAAGTTCCTCACTCCTAACCTTACCTATGTCGTTTCCTCCCACACTAAGACACACTACTGGATTGGTACCCTCCCCTGACAAAACTCTGTCTAACCTCTCGGCTACATGCCCTATCCCAGCCCCAGGAAAACATACCCTAGTCCTACGTTTCCTATCTCTCGCACAAAAGCCCGATCCATAAACCTCACCTGGCTGAAGATTGTGAAGTGAGATGCAGTGAAGATTGTGAAGCGAGATGTAGTGAAGATTGTGAAATAAGATTATAAAGTAAACTGTAGTAATTGAGGTTAAACGAACGCGGGTTATTCTGTAGTGTATCCGTGTCTTGTTAACGTGGAACCAACATGGCGGTGGTTCTCAATATAGATACGTTATTTTGCCGGGAATTTCTGTCAAAACAAAATATGAATCAAACATATTTAGCCTAAATTAACCTAACGGCTTTATTATGTATTCTAAGTTTTTTAAGTTGGATAGATCAGATCAGGTTAGGTTAAGTCAGGTTGGGTTAGGTTAGGTTAGTTTTGTTAATTTTGCCACTTAGAGGCTAGTTTATTGTGCCCCCATACTCATCCTGTCAGCTGTAGCACAGAGAGATTACAAAGTGGTGTTAGATGAGGTAGGTGGTTAAGTTAAGTTTCAATAGGTTAGGTTAGATTATGTCAGGTTGGGTTAAGTTAGGTTAGGTAGGTAATAAGTAGATAGGTTATGTTAGGTAGGTGGGAAAGTTAGGTTTGATTAGGTTAGCTTATGTCAGATGGGGAGGTTAGG
>NW_024731690.1:0-2924 GCF_018991925.1 Homarus americanus | reverse complement strand
AATCATGGTTGTGTGTGTTATAATCATGGTCGTGGTTATGCTTATAGTCGTGGTTGCTATAACTATTGTCGTGGTTGTTATAATCATGGTCGTGGCTGTTATAATCATAGTCTTGGTTGTTATAATCATGGTCGTGGGTGTTATAATCATAGTCGTGGTTGTTAAAATAATGGTCGTGGTAGCGAGTAATCATAGTCGGGCGGCATCACGGGCGTGGTTATTATAACTGCGCCCGGTTGTTATAATCAAGGGGCGGTTGTTGGTAATCATTGCGCTGGTTGTTGCAATCATAGTTGTGGCTGTTGGTAATCATGGTCGGGCTGTTAGAATCAGCGTCGGTTATGCTAATCTGTAGTCGTGGTTATAATCATGGTCGTATGGTTATAATCATAGTCGCCGCGTAAACGCGGTCGCTGGTAACGCATCTTGGTTCTTATAATAATGAATGTAGTTGAAGCAGGGAATCCACAGTCGTGTTGTTATAACTGGCAATCGCTGTTGATTTTATGGCTTTATGCTGGTTTTTTCATGTACGCCATATAATCGTAGTCGTGAGTTGTTGCGTAACTGCGTCATAGTGGCATAATCATGGTCGTGGTTATTATAATCATGGTCGTGGTTGTTATAATCATGGTCGTGGTTGTTATAATCATGGTCCTGGTTGTTATAATCATGGTCCTGGTTTTTATAATCATGGTCCTGGTTGTTATAATCATGGTCGGTTATATAATCGCTATCGTGGTTGCCATAATCGCGTCGTGGTTGTTATAATCGTGGTCGTTGCTGTTATAATCATATCGGCTAGTAGTAATCATGGTCGTGGTTGTTATAACTATATAGGTGGTTGCTATAATCACAATCGTGGTTATAATTATAGTCGGTTGTTTTCGTCATGGTCGTGGAAGTTTTAATCTTTGTCGGAAAGTGCTATAACTGCGGCATGCTATAATCAGCGGTAGTATTGTTGGTAACCGCGGTCGGTTGTTATAATCATGTTCGTGGTTGTTATAATCATGGTCGTGAGTGTTATAATCAAAGTCGTGCTTGTTATAATCATATAGGTGGTTGTTATAATCATGATCATGGTTACTAAAATCATGGTCATGGTTGTTATAATCATGGTCGTGGTTGTTATAATCATGGTCGTGGTTGTTATAATCATGGTGTTGGTAGTTATAATCATAGTCGTGGTTATGATCCTTGACGTGGTTATTATAATCATGGTTGTGGTTGTTATAATCATGGTTGTGGTTGTTATAATCATGGTGTTGGTTGTTATAATCATGGTCGTAGTTGTTATAATCATGGTCGTGGTAGATATAATCATGGTCGTGGTAGTTATAATCATGGTCGTGGTAGTTATAATCATAGTCGTGGTTATGATCATTGGCGTGGTTGGTAACGTTCGCGGTTGCTATAACTGCGGTCGTGGTTATATAACGCCACGCGCGAAGCGAATCGCGGAAATGGTTATGATCCTTGTCGTGGTTGTTATAATCATGGTCGTGGTTGTTATAATCATGGTCGTGGTTGTTAAAATCATGGTCGTGTTTGCTATAATCATAGTCGTGGTTGTTATAATCATGGGCGTGGTTGTCATAATCATTGTCGTGGTTGTTATAATCATGGTCGTGGTTGTTAAAATCATGGTCGTGGTTGCTATAATCGTAGTCGTGGTTGTTATAATCATGGTCGTGGTTGTCATAATCATGGTCGTGGTTATTTTAATCATAGTCGTGGTTGATATAATTCTTGTCGTCGTTGTTATAATAATGGTCGTGGTTGCTATAATCATAGTCGTGCTTGTTATATTCATGGTCGTGGTTGTCATAATCATAGTCGTGGTTGTTATAATTATGGTTGTGTTTGTTATAATCATAGTCTTGATTGTTCTAATCATAGTCATGGTTGTTATAATCATGGTCGTGGTTGTTATATTCTTGGTCGTGGTTGTTAAAATCATGGTCGTGTTTGCTATAATCATAGTCGTGGTTGTTATAATCATGTTCATGGTTGTCATAATCATGGTCGTGGTTGTTATAATCAAGGTCGTGGTTGTTATAAGCAAGGTCGTGGTTGCTATAATCGTAGTCCTGGTTGATATAATCATGGTCGTGGTTGTCATAATCATAGTCGTGGTTGTTTTAATCATGGTCGTGGTTGCTATAATCACAGTCGTTGTTGTTATAATCATGGTCGTGGTTGTTATAATTATAGTCGTGGTTGTTAAAATAATGGTCGTGGATTTTATAATCATAGTCATGGTTGTTATATTCATGGTCGTGATTGTTATAATCATAGTCATGGTTGTAGTATTCATGGTCGTGCTTGTTTTTTTCATGGTTGTGCTTGTTATAATCATTGTTGTAGTTGTTATAATCATGGTCGTTAGTGGTATAATCATGGTCGTGGTTGTTATAATCATGGTGGTGGTCGTTATAATCATTGTCATGATTGTTATAATCATAGTCGTGGTTGTTATAATCATGGTCGTGGTTGTTATAATCATATAGGTGGTTGTTATAATCACAATCGTGGTTATGATTATAGTCGTGGTTGTTATTGTCATGGTCGTGCTTGTTTTAATCTTGGTCGTGAGTGTTATAATCATGGTCATGGTTGTTATAATCATGGTAGTGGTCGTTATAATCATGGTCATGGTTGTTATAATCATGTTCGTGGTTGATATAATCATGGTCGTGGTTGTATAATCATGGTCGTGGTTGTTGTTATAATCATGGTAGTGGTTGTTATAATCATAGTCATTGATGGTATAATCCTAGTGTTGGTTGTTATAATCATAGTCGTTAATGTTATAATCATGGTCCTGGCTGTTATAATCATATTCGTTGTTGTTATAATCATGGGAGTGATTGTTACAATCATAGCCGTGGTTGCTATAATCATGGTCGTGGTTATGATCA
>NW_024731689.1:0-9682 GCF_018991925.1 Homarus americanus | reverse complement strand
GGGTTGCTGCATACAGTAAACTCATATTTGAGCATTGTGGGTTACCACACCCAAACACGCTCCCTCCACCATCCCCCACTCCTCCCTCCACCTCCGTCTACCCTTCATCCCTCCCCAATACTAACATCAATCGAACATTCTATCCAACACATTACCTTCCCTCACATTCCCCAACAACCCTCCCCTGATAGCACCGCGCCGGTATGAACTTATTTAAGACCAGACTTCAGTGGACCATCACTGGCATGTGCTTATATAGATATTACTTGGGAGCTGAAGTATATTGTAAAATAAATTAAAATGGAATATTATTTAGAGATAAGTAAAATAAGAAGGAAAATTGTCAAAGAAATACAAAAGTAGTGTGAAACCATATATTTTGATTATCGAAGAAGGAATTACCCATAAACAATTAATATTTGATTAATTTAAAAGTCCCAGAAAAATGAACCAACAAGCTATAAGCCAAAAATGATTAAATCATCAGTTTATCCTGACCACCATCAAAACAATCCTCCTCAGACATCACGAAATTGTCTCATTCTGTTCAAGAATTGGGGCACAAAGCATTGGACGCATGGCCAGCAACTCCATGTCTTCCCTTTATGAGCCCCCACCTATACAGTATGCTCCAAACTGCCGAACACAAATAACAGTCCAACATATTCTCAGCTGAATGCTTCCAGGCTTTATAGTATCGCAGAAACAGTAATGTGTTTCACTAACCTCTAATAAGGCTGTAAGATATTTAGTAGAGAGACCCCCAAATTTTCACAAGCGAAAGTCTAGTTTGGGACCTTTTGAACATCAATCTCTCCAAAAATATGAACCTGAATTGGAAACACAAAGGTGTGTTAACTATCCTCTGGCCAGCCCCAGTAGACCTGTACACTGGGTGTCAGTGGTCTGGTTAAACTAAATCTTGATGATGATGATTATCGGCGAATGTTCACCCACAGTTTGGGGGTGGTGGTGGTGGAGGTTTGGGGGGGAGGATCCACTAAACACTATGAATACATGAAATAGAAGGGTTTCATGGGCAGTTGATCCAAAAAGATTTACCAAAAACGTAATACAGAGTAAGAATACTTAACGAAAGGCTAATATCACATTAATTCTAAAAGTCAGTAATCATATCAGAAGACATAATATTACTTCACATTTCAGATATGCCTGCAGACGAGCAAATCTGTCGGCAGCAGATTAGGCTTTGAGTGAGGCCAAATCATGGGGATGTGGGAGAGCTGGGGCACCAGCGAACATTGCTCTAAAGGGAGAGCACCAAGACGATTAGAGGTATCCGTTAGCGGGAGGAAGAGGGTCGCGAATGAAAAGGGAGGCCGCAGTAACGTCGGCAAGGAGCGGACGCTATGATCCATATCCAATGCGAACCTCAGTGGGAGGATACAAGAAATCTGGGCCTTCATCCACAGCATACATAGAGCAAAGACACGAAGCTGATCCCTCTGCCATATTCCACAGCTCATAACACCTACCTACCACAAGGAGAGTGTCGACTCGGCTTTGGGTATTGAGCACCTTCTGTACATAGAGAAGAAAACTGAGAACCATTATATTTACCGATAAACGGTGTTCAGGTCAGTGGGAGTGAAGTGTTGCAGTGTTGGTGGCCCCAACACCCTCACTATGAGAAACGCATTCAACATCGCGCAGTGAGTGGTGCAGGGTGTCAGTGTCATTCTGGGGGGTAGACAATATTGGGCCAGGTGAACTGGTCAAGATCTATGGCCGTTTCAAATGGTTAGCAGAATCTCACAGTCCGGGTTATAGTGGTGTTCCAGCCCCCACACTATCAGGCTGGTTTATGACAAATAGCCATTCATACCAGCAACATAATGGGGTTTCATCAGGATCACTGAATTGAGGTCATCGACTGGCTCAACACTAGATGTGATATGTTAGTCGTTTGAGACAGGTTATTTGGGCAATGATAAATGTGATAGGGATTGGGAGCAGCAAACCTGTGCAGCAAGAGGCCAAAGCTTATGGCGTGGGAGAGTATAGTGCCGACGACCAGGGTGTGCCTGAAGCTGGTCGCTCCATCCTATTCGCCTGTTGATGAAGTCCTGGTGCAATGGATGGATGGACCAAATACTATGATGTGACTGTGTATTGTTGATTTTAGTAGTTGTTTGTAAATACAATTAATATATATTAACTCACTTACAGTGTTATCTTAAATCCACTTTAATGATGTTCTTAAACTATATGTAGCAAATTCATAACAGTAGCTGTCACAAATTATGTTGTGTGTGGATACAATGATCTGTGTTATGTCGTCGTGAAGGTGTTGTCTTATAACGCAATAATTATATAGTTATATGCTTAAGTGTTCAGCACACAATATTAACGGTAAATTTATATTCCAAATATATGAAACTTGCATATTGTGGTGGGAGTGTTTTAAACACTGAACTTGGAAGAATTGGAACAGTCACCTAGATTAAGTCTGAATACTATTTTACAATACTGATAGCTTTTTACTTCACTTTTTTTATAAGTATATAATTAGTGTAATATGGCATGTTACAACAAATATTTATTAAGTAAGTGATGGGTGGAATATAAATAAATAATCTCCTTATCGGAATAACAACAAAATTGTGACCCGATTGCTGAGTAAAACTAGCTAACAAGGCCCTTCACTCTGATCCTTGCATATTTCATTTTCATCCTATATATTCCATTCTTTAAAGTATCATTGTGGACCTGAGCAGCAATAAGGAACTGGTGTTTACTGCAATCCTCTTCCATGAATTCTAACCATAAATAAACAAAAAGACAAAAGCGTAGTTGTGTGCAAGCTTGAAGTTATGGTGGTATAAATAATAAATAAACCTGCCTCTCTTCAGCCTCCACTTATTTTTCCCCCCACACACACACACATTTACAGTGGTCGACATCTGCTGCGACTATAGATTTGTAGTTGCTTGAAACTCTGAGTCACGCCGAAACCTCACTGTGGCTGGGTAGTGGACACGACTTTTGTGCAAGATAAGTACAGGGGCGAGGAGGTCTTCTGACCTGCGTGATTTGTTATACACCCCAGATGATCGTCACATTTTCTGACGCTCCTCCATCATATCTCGCTAGTGCCTCACTCCCGCCATATTGAGTGAATTTAACTCGGTTGAATTTTTTTTTAATATATCGGTACTCAGGTTTTAAAATTGTTGAAAGCCTTATGTGCCCAGTAAAAAATTCGACATCGTCTGTGTTGACTCCATGCGTATCCCTTACCAGACGTGTGATATTTTGTTTGATTTGACGTTTTCTGATGCTCCTCCATCGTATATCAGGCACTGGGTGTACTTCACTGCTTCCGACTATCGGTAGCAGCCTGCAGGCGAAATGTCCAAAGCAAGATGTCTTTAATCCAGTGAGATAAAAATCAGAGAGAGTGACGTGCCCTGGAAGCTAACCAAGGTAGAGTGGGGTCTCATGTATCAAAGTTTAGCAAGGCTACAGCCGAGAGCATGCATGGGTTTGAATAATTAGCAAGAATATAATTGTTCCACGTTGAGTATGGAAACCATAAAATATTGCTATTACCATTACTAGAGTTTGTTATATATTGAGTAAACCATTTATGTATACTCACAGCTGAGGTGCTGGTATATGTTTCCTGTGATAGCATGTTGCTGTAAATATTAATACCAACAGAGGTAGCGCGTGTTATGTGTGGGAGTAAACCAGCTTTACTCACAGTTGAGATGTACTGGGGTACATACGTTCCATGGTTGCTCTTCAAATACTGATGCAACAAGCACAGTATTAATGGCCCCGTTGTTCTAAATAATACCACTTTTCTAAGCTATTAGAGTGTGTGTAAAGTGACCATCTTTATTGTCAGTGATATATAATACCCTCAAGGAGGTATAAGTATTGAATGTTAATTGAAGATCTATTTTGTTACTTATAAAGTAAGACATAGTGGTCCGTTTTTGTCTGTTACAGTAAAGTAATCAGTGATTGAACCAATTTTATGTTGTTGTGAATTAAGGTTCAAATTGTCATACTATTTACAATTAATTTTAATAAATATTGAATTAGTAGATTGTGAGTATCACTACTCCTTCCTTTTAAAACTGGGCTTAACAGAAAATAAACACTAACTCACGTGCCTAAGCTCGTGTATTGACAAGTATACCAGTTATATTCTAAATAAAAGCCTGGGTGATGGCAGTCTACAATGTAAGTATAATAACTATATTAAGGTGTAATGCTAGAATGACATGGTTTTCCCAGGTTAATCCATTGAACAAAATATCACTAATAGTACAAGAACATGAGTGTAAAGACCTGGACAAAATTAACATTAAGCTGAAAGTATCAGGAAAGCTTCCCTATATTATACCTTGAAACATACCAAGAGTCCCCTAAGACCTCCCTGCTGCTTCATGGTGAAAACATCATAGAAACCTAGTACCCAAAGTTTGCGTAAGGTTGGAAGCATCCCTGGTGAGTGAGATCTGATGTCCATGATTCTAGTCATAGATGAAGATCATGCTTATAAAATATCGGGATATAATAGTTCACACAGTTTTTGTAATATTTTGCACAAAATTCAATAAGTTTACAAAAGAATAACCAAAGAACATTATGAGCTTCTTTCTGCTCTTTACCTTTACCAAGCCACACTGTGGCTCCATGATGGACAGAGTGGTATATAACTATGAGTGATATTTTTATTACATATACAGTAGTTCTGTAACTAGTGAAAAATGGGTTATAACCAAAAATAATTCTGTAAGCCATATAACATGTTGATTCATGAGAACAAGGAAGCACACCATGAATATGCCCATGGTATCTGCAAAATACCCTTAGATGTTTTCATCATCAGTCTCCTCCATATCTACTGGTGGTGCATTGGTACAGTCCAGTCCCAAGCAGTGATTGCACATGGGAGAACAAGAAAGCTGTGTTTGCCTGCACGTGCATCGTCGATTGCAGCCTTTCTTGCTATTACAGCTTATCTTCAGGAGCTTCTCTGGTGCAGGTGATAGCTCAGTTGGCACGAGTACTAAAGAGCCGTGGTTCAATCTCCACCCCCATTCTGTGGGTTGAAGTACATTTCCCAACCACTGCTGTACCTGCAAGTAAGAATGCTGCTCTGTTGCACTACTTGTAGGTGGAAGTGTAGCCAGATCAAATGAAGAACCGACGACACCTTTGCTGCAGATGGCCAGCCGAGAATAAAAGTAAGAGGAAATACACCAAGAAGCAGCACTGGGAAACACTTAATAAATAAAGAAAAGAAGGAAATATTTAAATAGTTAAAGGATAATATAATAAACAAATAATGACACTGACAGAAATATATAAGAAATAGACAAGAAAGATAAAGAATACTGACAAAAATAAACAAATAAGAACAGTAAAAGAAAGATTTAAAAAAAAATTGGAGAACATTGAAAGAACTACAATAACTAAAGAGAAGAAGCTTTGAAAAGAGTTAGTAAGTAAATCAGAAAATAAAAGAAATATAACCAAGGAAATTAAAAGAGGTTAGATAAGTTATAGTAACAGAAAATGAATAGAAATTAATCAATATAAAAGTAAACCTCTTACAAATATTCTCAACAGATGAAATGAATGTTATCAACTGATGGAATCAATATATTATTCCCCCTCCCCATTACAAATGATATAGTTACGGGGGATAAATAGTCACCGAGCATTGCACTGAAAGACAGTTTTCTGTCCCAACATGTTAAAGACCCGACTCATTACAGAGGGAAGCAAACACCCAAGCCACTGGACCTCATCATAACTAACGAGGAGGGTGTGGTGGCCAAACTGGAACACCTAGCCCCTGTTGGCACCAGTCACCATATAGTGTTGTCATTCAGATTTAACTGATAATTGGTTCATGAAAAAAGGAGGTCCAGGTTAAAATATTACAAGGGTAATTACGACGGGAAGAGGGAGGAAATGAGGGGTATCCACTGGCCTGACTCACTGAGGTATAAGAACGCAAACACTACGTTTGAATATCATAGCCAGTAAAGTGAACCATTTGATCGCTAAATATATACCCAAGACCAAACCCAGTGCCTCTAGGAATAGGAGGGGACCCCTACAGATGAACCATGCGGCGGTCGACAAAGTTAAGAAGAAAACCCAGAAATTCAAGGCATGTGTTGGGTCAAACGATGAGCAGGACAGTGGGATGTAGGCAAGATCCAGGAACCAAGCAAAGTCAGAGTGTAGAAGGGCTGAAAAGGAGTTCCAGAGGCTGGTTGCAAGCGAGGCTAAGTCAAACTCAAAGTCGTTTTACCGATAAGCGAAGTCGAAATTAAAAAGGCGAGTAGGTGTATCGTACCAGAGGCTTGAAGATGTTAGCTGAACAGTTTATTTTCCTAGGTGTTCACAAGGGAGGATGCGAACAATCTTCCAGCGTTTGGGGACAGGCAGTTTACACAGCGCTGATCCACATTGTGTTCTCAGAAGAGGTTATAAGAAATACATTGTCAAAGCTAAAGGCTCATAAGAGTTGTTCGTGTTCTGGGTATTAAGTTCTATATACAGGAGCGAACACAAACCTGTATAGTTTTTGTAGGTTCTATTTACTGGATAAGAGATATGTACACAAGGGGAGTAGCGCTCCTCAACCTGTCTGCTGGTCAACTACTCTCTAGGCAATGTATGGGAAGTGATACATTAGCAGCTTCCATATGTCGCCAGGCACATTAATTAGGCATGTGGGACATCTTAAATACATTGCCACACGCTACTAGCTAGGCTGAATAAATATTACATAAATGGAGCACATACATAATATACATAGCATAATATAAATACAGCATACAGAATATACATACACCTCCCTCCCCCCTATACGCTCATAGCAAAGTCTTGAGCGGACCTTTTCTTTTGGATCCGTTCTGAGCGTCGAGGGACTTGATCACTGGGAAGGGTATGGGACTCAACACTGGTGGCGGGGTCAGCAGAAGGCATTGTTACGGGGCGGAGAAAACGGCAGTTCCTCCACCACACACGACCACTGGGTAATCGCACCTGGTAGTCCCGTGAACTACCGAGACCCATGACTACGCCTACTTTGTCCCAACGTAGGGAGGTCGGGTCCTGAAAACGGACTTGGGTGCCGACACTCAACCTGGGGAGAGAACAGGCGTGGTCGTTGTAGCGGGCGACGACGTCTTGAACACGTTCGGCGGCTCGGCGATCACAATCCTCTGTCTTGGCCTGCCACTCCTTGGAGAAGGATTGAGGGTGAGCAGGGACACAAGAACGAAGGGGGCGTCCATACAAAACCTGGGCAGGGGAGCGTCCGATGTAGTTAGGTGTGTTGCGGAGTTCAAGAAGACCCCGGTCGAAGGCCTCTCAGTCAATATTCCCAGAAGGGGCCACCTTAAGGATGAGGTGCTTCAAGGATTTGACAGCAGCCTTAGCGTGGCCGTTGGACTGCGGGTAATGGGACGATGACTACACATGCCGGACTCCCCATCGGTCAAGGAACACAGCAAAGTCCCGGCTTGTGAACTGAGGCCCTCCGTCGGTTTGCAGGCGTACAGGAACGCCCACGTCACGGAAGTAGTGGCGGAACTTGCTGATGGTGGCAGCAGACGTCGTGTCATTACCGCACTTGATGACAACCGGCCAACCAGAGAGACGGTCGACGATAACAAGGAAGGACTTTCCTGACACAGAGAAAAAGTCGGCCGACACAGACTCAAAGGGGCGGGTGGGGTTGTCGTCACTCATGAAGGGTTCCTGCTGCTGGCTGGGTTGTAATACTTGGCAGGGCTCACACGCACGGACAACATTGGGATGTCGGAGTTGATGCCGGGCCAGAACACAGTCTGTCGTGCACGTCGTTTGGTGGCCTCAGCTCCACGGTGACTGTCGTGAAGGCGAGCCAAGACGTGGGGACGTGATGCAGCAGGGACAACTACAAGTGCTCCGTACAGAACAAGGTCTCCGTCGCAGTAGAGTTCATCGCGGAGTTTCCAATACAGGAGCAGGGTGTTGTGAAGATCGTAGCGGTTGCTAGGAAATCCATTCCTCACACACTCGACGAGTCGGACGTAGGAAGGGTCATCTCGGGCCGCCGTTCGAAGGTCCTCCATTGCCTTGTCGTCATCTGGTGACAGGTCCGAACGAAGGGATTGGACGGCATGTAGAGTGACCACGGTCCTGACAGAAAGAGCGAGATCGACGTCGAGCACATGGTCTTCTGGAGTAGGGCGGCTGACAGGAGAGCGGGATAAGGCATCAGGGATGCAGAGCTCCTTACCAGCACGCCACACTGCTGTGAAGATGTACGCCGAGAGCTTCTCTTTCAGACGCTGGAGGCGAGGGTTCTCAACGGCGTCCAGCGTGTCGTAGTTGAGGATCGGGACAAGCGGGCGATGGTCGGCCACTAGGTGAAAGTGTTGCAGGCCTATGAGGTAAAACCTGCACTTGGACATCGCCCAAACCACAGACAACAGCTCCAACTCAATAGTGGCGTAGCGCGTCTCAGTGTCAGAGAGGAAACGCGAGCCACACTGGACGAGCCGGAACTGCCCTCCACCATGATCCTGCAGTAGGGCGTATCCCACGCCGTACAAGCGTGAGGCATCTGTCTGCAGAACCGTCGGCAAGGCTGGGTCAAACGTGGCGAGGACAGGTGGACTAGACAGGGCCTGTTTCACTTGCTGGAAGGCCTTGTCGTGGTCGGGGGTCCACAGGAATGTCCTCTTGGGGCTCATCAGGGGGCGAAGTGGTTGGGCAGCTGCGGAGATGTCCGGCAAAAACTCTGCTAACTGGTTGACGAGACCGATGAAGGACCTCAAGTCGGTGAGGTTAGCAGGGGTGGGAAAATCCGAGATGGCGCGGACCTTTTCCGGGTCACCTGCAATACCATTCCCTGAGAGGGTGTACCCACAAAAGTCCACTGAAGAGCTGGCCAGAACAAACTTGTCGGCATTTAGGGTAATGCCGTGCTTCCGGCACCTGTTGAGTACCTCGTAGATACGGCAGAGGTGATCCATGTAATCCTCATCGTATACGAGTATGTCATCGACCACTTTCACACAGTTTGCCAGACCTTGTAGAGCCATATCACCTCGAAGACAGAAAGCGTCTCCTGTAGCGGCGAATCCCATGGGGCCACGGCAATAACTGTAACGTCCATGCGGGGTGATGAAAGTTGTGAGTGGTCGGTCTTCTTCGGCAAGCTCTATCTGCCAGTATCCACACAGGGCGTCCATCGTCGTGAAGAAGCGAGCCTTCGGGTTCACACTGAGTATAGCTGCAAAGGGCGTGGGAGAAGGGTGCGCAGGACGAGTCACCTGGTTGTTGAGCTTGGAGAGGTCAGTGGTGATCCGAACACCACCTTTGGGTTTTGCGACGACTACCATAGGGTGACACCATGGAGACGGGTCATCACCGGCTGGTGCAATAATTTCTTGGGCGACCATGGAGTCCAGCTCGTTTTTGACCGCCTCGCGGAAGGCCAGGGGGACCAGTTGAGGGGTGAAAATAGCGAAGGGCTTCGCGTCGTCCCTCAAGTGGATCCTCATGGGGGGACCTACCATCTTCTTGAGAGGCTTGGATTCCAGAGCAGACTTGGTCACCAGAACGTCGCTGAATTCCTTCAGGAAGTACTTCCGAGCATCCGAAGGAGAGGTGTCACTGGCAAGAGGCAGGG
>NW_024731688.1:0-13894 GCF_018991925.1 Homarus americanus | reverse complement strand
GGCACCCCTTCAGTGCCATGACCAGGGGTGTGAGGGCCGGGCACCCTTAAGTGCCATGAAACGGGGTGTGAGTGCCGGGCACCCAAACATTGCTTTGAACAAGGGTGTGAGGGTGGGGCACCCCTTCAGCACCATGACACGGGGTGTGAGGGCCAGGCACCCCTTCAGTGCCATGACCCGGAGTGTGAGAGCTGGGCACCCCTTCAGTGACATGACCCGGGGTGTGAGAGACGGGCACCCTTTCAGTGACATGGCCCGGGGTGTGAGGGCCGGGCACCCTTTCAGTGACATTACCCGGGGTGTGAGGGCCGGGCACCCTTCAGTGCCATGACCTGGGTGTGAGGGCCGGGCACCCCTTCAGTGTCAGTCAGGAATCGGGGTGTGAGGGCAGGCACGCTTTCAGTGTCATGAAATGGGGTGTGAGGGCCAAGCACACTCTACAGTGCTGCGAACTGGGGTGTGAGGGCCGGGCACCGCTTCAGCACCATGACACTGGGTGTGAGGGCCAGGCACCCCCTTCAGTGCCAACCCGGGTGTGTGGGCCGGGCACCGCTTTCAGTGATTATGACCCGGTGTGCGGGCTGGGCACCTTCAGAGACATGACCAAGGGTGTGAGGACCGGGCACCCTTTCAGTGCCATGAATTGGGGTGTGATGTCCGGGCACCCCTTCAGCTCCATGACCCGGTATGTGAGGGCCGGGCACCCCTCCATCACCATGGCCCGGGGTGTGAGGGCCGGGCACCCTTTCAGTGACATTACCCGGGGTGTGAGGGCCGGGCACCCCTCCAGCACAATGGCCTGGGGTGTGAGGGCCGGGCACCCCTTCAGTTTCATGACTCTCGGGTGTCAGGGCCTGACACCCCTCCAGCACCATCGCCCGGGGTGTGAGGGCCGGGCTCCCTTGCAGTGCCATGAATCGGGGTGTGAGGGCCGGGCACCACTTTAGGTACATGACTAGGGGTGTGAGGGCCGGGCAAAGCTTCAGTGCCATGGCCAGGGGTGTGAGGGCCGGGCACCTCATGAGTGTCATGACCCGGGGTGTGAGGGAGGGCCGGGCACCCCTTAAGTGCCATGAAACGGGGTGTGAGTGCCGGGCACCCATACAGTGCTTTGAACCAGGGTGTGAGGGTCGGGCACCCCTTCAGTGCCACGAATCGGGGTGTGAGGGCCGGGCACCCCTTCTGTGCCACGAATCGGGGTGTGAGGGCCGGGCACCCCTTCTGTGACATGACCCGGGGTGTGAGGGCCGGGCACCCCTTCAGTGACATGACCTGGGGTGTGAAGGCCGGGCACCCCTCCAGCACCATGACCCGGGGTGTGATGGCCAGGCAACTCTTCAGTGCCATGACCTGGGTGATGGCCAGGCAACTCTTTCAGTGCCAGACCCGGGGGTGTGGGGAGGTGGCCGGGCACCCCTTCAGTGACATGACCCTGGAGGGGAGGGCTGGCACCTTTAGTGAACATGACCCGGGGTGTGGAGGCCGGGCACCCGTCCAGCACCATGACCCGGGGTGTGAGCGCCAGGCAAACCCTTCAGTGCCATGAACCTGGGTGTGAGGGCCGGGCACCCCTTCAGTGACATGACCCGGGGTGTGAGGGCCAGGCACCCCTTCAGTGACATGACCTGGGGTGTGAAGGCCGTGCACCCCTCCAGCACCATGACCTGGGTTGTGAGGGCCAGGCACCTCTTCAGTGCCATGACCCGGGGTGAGGTCCGGGCATCCCTTCAGTGACATGACCCGGGGTGTGAGGGCCGGGCACCCTTTCAGTGACATGAACCGGGGTGTGGAGGCCGGGCACCCCTCCAGCACCATGAACCGGGGTATGAGTGCCGGGCACCCATTTAGTGCTATGACCCGGGGTGTGAGGGCCGGGCACCACTTTAGGAACATGACCAGGGGTTTGAGGGCCCGGCAAAGCTTCACTGCCATGGCCAGGGGTGTGAGGGCCGGGCACCTCATCAGTGCCATGATCCGTGGTTCGAGGGCTGGGCACCGCTTTAGTGACATGACCAGGGGTGTGAGGGCTGGGCACCACTTCAGTCACATGACCCGGGGTGTAAGAGCCGAGCACCCATTCAGTGACATGACCCGGTGTGTGAGGGCCGGTCACCCCTTCAGTGCCATGACCCGGGGTGTGAGGCCCGGGCACCCCTTCAGTGTCTCGAATCGGGGTGTGAGGGCCGGGCACCCCTTCTGTGACATGACCCGGGGTGTGAGGGCCGGACACCCCTTTAGTGACATGACCTGGGGTGTGAAGGCCGGGCACCCCTCCAGCACCATGACCCCGGGTGTGATGGCCAGGCAACTTGCTGGTGCCATGACCCGGGATGTAAGGGCCGGGCACCCCTTCAACACCATGACCCAGGGTGTGAGGGCCAGGCAACCCGTTCAGTGCCATGAATCGGGGTGTGATGTCCGGGCACCCCTCCAGCACCATGGCCTGGGGTGTGAGGGCCGGGCACCCTTTCAGTGACATGACCAGGGGTGTGAGGGCCGTGCACCGCTCCAGCACCATGGCCTGGGGTGTGAGGGCCGTGCACCCCTTCAGTGTCATGACCCGGATGTGTCAGGGCCTGACACCCCTCCAGCACCATGGCCCGGGGTGTGAGGGCCGGGCACCCCTGCAGCACCATGAACCGGGGTGTGAGGGCCAGGCACCCCTTCAGTGCCATGACCAGGGGTGTGAGGGCCGGGAAAAGCTTCAGTGCCATGGCCAGGGGTGTGACGGCCGGGCACCTCATCAATGCCATGACCCGTGGTGTGAGGGCCGGGCACCCTTAAGTGCCATGAAACAGGGTGTGAGTGCCGGGCACCCAAACATTGCTTTGAACAAGGGTGTGAGGGAGGGGCACCCTTTCACAAGAACTGGGGTGTCAGGGCTGGGCACCCCTCCAGCACCATGACCCGGAGTGTGAGGGCCGCACACCCCATAAGTGACATGAACCGGGGTTTTAGGGCCGGGCACCCCTTCAGTGACATGAAACGGGGTGTGAGGGCCGGGAACCGCTTCAACCCCATGACCCGGGGTGTGAGGGCCGGGCACCACTTTAGGTCCATGACCCGGGGTGTCATGGCCGTGCACCCCTTCAGTGACATGACCAGGGGTGTGAGGGCCGGGCACCCCTTTAGTGACATGACCTGGGGTGTGAAGGCCGTGCACCCCTCCAGCACCATGACCTGGGGTGTGAGGGCCAGGCACCTCTTCAGTGCCATGACCCGGGGTGAGGGCCGGGCATCCCTTCAGTGACAAGACCCGGGGTGTGAGGGCCGGGCACCCTTTCAGTGACATGACCCGGGGTGTGAGGACCGGGCACCCCTCAACTGCCTCCCAGATTTGTGAATAAGAGCACCCTTTTTAGTGACATGACCGGGGGTGTGGGGGGCCAGTGCCCCTCCAGCACCATGACCCGGGGTGTGAGGGCCGGGCACCACTTTAGGAACATGACCAGGGGTTTGAGGGCCGGGCAAAGTTTCACTGCCATGGCCAGGGGTGTGAGGGCCGGGTACCTCATCAGTGCCATGATCCGGGGTGTGAGGGCTGGGCACCGCTTTAGTAATATGACCAGGGTGTGAGGCTGGGCACGCTGATGTCACGAATCAGGGTGTGAGGGCCAGGCACCCCTTCTGTGGAAATGACCGGTGTGAGGCCAGAGCACCTTTAGTGACATGACCTGGGGTGTGGCCGGGCACCCTCAGCACCATGACCCGGGTGTGATGGCCAGAGCAACTCTTCAGTGCCACTGACCCAGGAGTGTGAGGCCGGGCACCCTTCAGTGACATGACTCCCGGAGTGTGAGGGCCAGGCACCCTTTCAGTAACATATTGGGGTGTGAGACCTGGCACCCCTCAGCATCATGACCAGGGTGTGGTGAGCACCTTCAGTGACCTGACCCAGGGTGTGAGCCAGGCACACCTCCAGCACCATGACCCGGGTATGAGGGCCAGCACCTCTAGTGCTGACCCGGGGTGTGAGGGCCGGGCACCACTATAGGTACATGACCAGGGGTTTGAGGGCCGGGCAAACCTTCAGTGCCATGGCCAGGGGTGTGAGGGCCGGGCACCTCATTAGTGCCATGACCCGGGGTGTGAGGGCTGGTCACCACTTCAGTGACATAACCCGGGGTGTGAGGGCCGGGCACCGCTTTAGTGACATGACCCGGGGTGTGTGGGCCGGGCACCCTTTCAGTGACATGACCAGGGGTGTGAGGGCCGGGCACCGCTCCAGCACCATGGCCTGGGGTGTGAGTGCCGGGCACCCCTTCAGTGTCATGACCAGGATGTGTCAGGGCCTGACACCCCTCCAGCACCATGGCCCGTGGTGTGAGGGCGGGGCACCCCTGCAGCACCATGAACCGGGGTGTGAGGGCCAGGCACCCCTTCAGTGCCATGACCAGGGGTGTGAGGGCCGGGCAAAGCTTCAGTGCCATGGCCAGGGGTGTGACGGCCGGGCACCTCATCAATGCCATGACCCGGGGTGTGAGGGCCGGGCACCCTTAAGTGCCATGAAACGGCGTGTGAGTGCCGGGCACCCAAACATTGCTTTGAACAAGGGTGTGAGGGTGGGGCACCCTTTCACAAGACCTGGGGTGTCAGGGCTGGGCACCCCTCCAGCACCATGACCCGGAGTGTGAGGCCGCGCACCCCATAAGTGACATGAACCGGGGTTTTAGGGCCGGGCACCCCTTCAGTGACATGAAACGGGGTGTGGGGGCAGGGCACCCCTACAGTGTTATGAACCGGGGTGTGAGGGCCGGGCACCCTTTCACATGACCCGGGGTGTAAGGGCCGGGCACCCCTTCAGCACCATGACCCGGGGTGTGAGGGCCAGGCACCCCTTCAGTGCCATGACCCGGAGTGTGAGAGCTGGGCACCCCTTCAGTGACATGACCCTGGCTGTGAGGGCCGGGCACCCTTTCAGTGACATGACCCGGGGTGGGGCCAGGCACCTTCCAGTGTCAGGAATCAGGGTGTGAGGAGCCAGGCACGCTTTCAGTGTCATGAAAACAGGAGTGTGAGGCCAGGCACCCTACAGTGCTTTCTGAACCAGGGGGTGTGTGAGGCCGGGCACCGCTTCAGCACCATGACCCGGGGTGTGAGGGCCAGAGCACCCCTTCAGTGCCATGACCCGGGGTGTGTGGGATGGGCACCGTTTCAGTGACTATGACCCAGGAGTGTGAGGCTGGGCACACCTTCAGGGGCACAGCCAAGGTGAGGACCAGGCACCCTTTCAGTGCCCATGAATTGGGGTGTGATGTCCAGGCTTACTTCAGCTCCATGACCCCGGTATGTGAGGGCGGGCACCCCTCCAGCACCATGGCCCAGTGGGGCCAGAGCACCCTTTTCCAGTGACATTACCCGAAAGGGTGTGAGGCCGGGCACCCCTCCAGCACAATGGCTGCAGTGTAGGGCCGGAACTTGCTGGTTTCATGACCCGGGGTGTCGGGCCTGACACCCTCCAACCATGGCCCGAGGTGTGAGGGCCGGGCACCCTTTCAGTGCCATGAATCGGGGTGTGAAGGCCGGGCACCACTTTAGGTGCATGACCAGGGGTGTGAGGGCCGGGCAAAGCTTCAGTGCCATGTCCAGGGGTGTGAATGCCGGGCACCTCATCAGTGCCATGACCCGGGGTGTGAGGGCCGGGCACCCCTTAAATGCCATGAAACGGCGTGTGGGTGCCGGGCACCCATACAGTGCTTTGAACCAGGGTGTGAGGGTCGGGCACCCCATAAGTGACAAGAACCGGGGTTTTAGGGCCGGGCACCCCTTCAGTGACATGAAACGGGGTGTGGGGGCAGGGCACCCCTACAGTGTTATGAACCGGGGTGAGGGCCGGGCACCCTTTCACATGACCCAGAGCGTAAGGGCCGGGCATCCCTTCAGCACCATGACCCGGGGTGTGAGGGCCAGGCACCCCTTCAGTGCCATGACCCGGGGTGTGAGGGCCGGGCACCCCTTCAGCACCATGACCCGGGATGTCATGGCCGTGCACCCCTTCTTTGACATGACCCGGGGTGTGAGGGTCGTGCACCCCTTTAGTGACATAACCCGGGGTGTGAAGGCCGGACACCCCTCCAGCACCATGACCCGGGGTGAGGGCCGGGCACCCCTTCAAGCCATGACCCGGGATGTGAAGGCCGGGCACCCCTACAGTGCTGCGAACCGGGGTGTGAGGGCCGGGTACCCCTTCACATGACATGGGGTGTGAGGGTCGGGCACCCCTTCAGTAAAATGAATCGGGGTGTTAGGGCTGGGCATCCCTTCAGCACCATGACCCAGGGTGTTAGGGCCGGGCTCGATTTCAGTGCCAAGAATCAGGTTGTGAGGGCCGGGCACCCCATCAGCACCATGACCCGGGGTGTGAGGGCCGGGAACCGCTTCAACCCCATGACCCGGGGTGTGAGGGCCGGGCACCACTTTAGGTCCATGACCCGGGGTGTCATGGCCGTGCACCCCTTCAGTGACATGACCCGGGGTGTGAGGGCCGGGCACCCCTTTAGTGACATGACCTGGGGTGTGAAGGCCGTGCACCCCTCCAGCACCATGAACTGGGGTGTGAGCGCCAGGCACCTCTTCAGTGCCATGACCCGGGGTGAGGGCCGGGCATCCCTTCAGTGATGACATGACCAGGTGTGGGCCAGGCACCCTTTCAGTGGCATGGCCAGGGTGTGAGGGCCGGGCACCTCCAGCACCATGACCCAGTGTGAGGCCAGGCACCCCTTTGTTGCAAGCATGACCCAGGGGGTGTGGAGGCCAGGCACCCCTCAGCACCATGACCAGAGTATGAGCCGGAGCTTGGCTGTGCTCCTGACCGGGAGTCTGTGAGGGCCGGGCACCCCTTCAGTGACATGTCCTGGGGTGTGAAGGCCGGGCAAACCTTCAGTGCCATGGCCAGGGGTGTGAGGGCCGGGCACCTCATCAGTGCCATGATCCGGGGTGTGAGGGCTGGGCACCGCTTTAGTGACATGACCCGGGGTGTGAGGGCTGCGCACCACTTCAGTGACATGACCCGGGGTGTAAGAGCCGGGCACCCATTCAGTGACATGACCCGGGGTGTGAGGGCCGGGCACCCCTTCAGTGTCACGAATCGGGGTGTGAGGGCCGGGCACCCCTTCTGTGAAATGACCCGGGGTGTGAGGGCCGGGCACCCCTTTAGTGACATGACCTGGGGTGTGAAGGCCGGGCACCCCTCCAGCACCATGACCCGGGGTGTGATGGCCAAGCAACTCTTCAGTGCCATGACCCAGGGTGTGAGGGCCGGGCACCCCTTCAGTGACATGACCCGGAGTGTGAGGCAGGCACCCTTTCCAGTAACATGACCGGGGTGAGGCCAGGCACCCTCCAGCACCATGACCAGGTGTGAGGCCAGGCACTGCCTGGTGGCCTGGCCAGGGTGTGAGGCCAGGCACCTCCCAGCACCACTGACCCGGGAGGCCATGAGGCCGGGCACCCCTTAGTACATGACCCGGGTGTGAGGGCTGGCACCACATGGGTACATGACCCAGGGTTTGGGGCCGGGCAAACCTTCAGTGCATTGGCCAGGGGTGTGAGGGCCTGGCACCTCATTAGTGACATAACCCGGGGTGTGAGGGCCGGGCACCGCTTTAGTGACATGACCCGGGGTGTGTGGGCCGGGCACCCTTTCAGTGACATGACCAGGGGTGTGAGGACCGGGCACCGCTCCAGCACAATGGCCTGGGGTGTGAGGGCTGGGCACCCCTTCAGTGTCATGACCCGGATGTGTCAGGGCCTGACACCCCACCAGCACCATAGCCCGTGGTGTGAGGGCCGGGCACCCCTGCAGCACCATGAACCGGGGTGTGAGGGCCAGGCACCCCTTCAGTGCCATGACCAGGGGTGTGAGGACCTGGCAAAGCTTCAGTGCCATGGCCAGGGGTGTGACGGCCGGGCACCTCATCAATGCCATGACCCGGGGTGTGAGGGCCGGGCACCCTAAAGTGCCATGAAACGGGGTGTGAGTGCCGGGCACCCAAACATTGCTTTGAACAAGGGTGTGAGGGTGGGTCACCCTTTCACAAGACCTGGGGTGTCAGGGCTGGGCACCCCTCCAGCACCATGACCCGGAGTGTGAGGGCCGCGCACCCCATAAGTGACATGAACCGGGGTTTTAGGGCCGGGCACCCCTTCAGTGACATTAAACGGGGTGTGGGGGCAGGGCACCCCTACAGTGTTATGAACCGGGGTGTGAGGGCCGGGCACCCTTTCACATGACCCGGGGTGTAAGGGACGGGCACCCCTTCAGCACCATGACCCGGGGTGTGAGGGCCAGGCACCCCTTCAGTGCCATGACCCGGAGTGTGAGAGCTGGGCACCCCTTCAGCACCATGACCCGAGGTTGTGAGGGCCGGGCACCCCTTCAGTGCCATGACCCGGGGTGTGAGGGCCGGGCACCCCTTCAGTGTCAGGAATCGGGGTGTGAGGGCCCGGCACGCTTTCAGTGTCATGAAACCGGGCACGCTCAGTGTCATGAAACGGGGTGTGAGGGTCGGGCACCCTTACAGTGCTGAGAACCGGGGTGTGAGGGCCGGGCACCGCTTCAGCACCATGACCCGGGGTGTGAGGGCCAGCCACCCCTTCAGTGCCATGACCCGGGGTGTGTGGGCCTGGCACCGTTTCAGTGACATGACCCGGGGTGTGAGGGCTGGGCACACCTTCAGAGACATGACCAAGGGTGTGAGGACCGGGCACCCTTTCAGTGCCATGAATTGGGGTGTGATGTCTGGGCACCCCTTCAGCTCCATGACCCAGTATGTGAGGGCCGGGCACCCCTCCAGCGCCATGGCCCGGGGTGTGAGGGCCGGGCACCCTTTCAGTGACATTACCCGGGTTGTGAAGGCCGGGCACCCCTCCAGCACAATGGCCTGGGGTGTGAGGGCCGTGCACCCCTTCAATTTCATGACCCGGGGGTGTCAGGGCCTGACACCCCTCCAGCACCATGGCCCGGGGTGTGAGGGCCGGGCTCCCTTGCAGTGCCATGAATCGGGGTGTGAGGGCCGGGCACCACTTTAGGTACATGACCAGGGGTGTGAGGGCCGGGCAAACCTTAAGTGCCATGGCCAGGGGTGTGAGGGCCGGGCACCCGTTTAGTGCCATGACCCGGGGTGTGAGGGCCGCGTACCCCTTCAGTGTCATGAATCGGGGTGTGAGGCCCGGGCACCCTTTCAGTGCCATGAAACAGGGTGTGAGGGCCGGGCACCCGTACAGTGCTGCGAACCGGGGTGTGAGGGCCGGGCAACCCTTCACATGACCTGGGGTGTGTGGGTCGGGCACCCCTTCAGTGAAATTAATCGGGGTGTGAGGGCTGGGCACCCCTTCAGCACCATGACCCAGGGTGTTAGGGCCGGGCTCTATTTCAGTGCCAAGAATCGGGGTGTGAGGGCCGGGCACCACATCAGCACCATGACCCGGTGTGAGGCCGGGAACCCTTCAGCACCATGACCCAGGGGTGTGAGGGCCAGGCACCACTAGGTCCATGACCCGGGTGTCATGGCCGTGCACCCCCTTCAGTGACATGACCCAGGGGTGTGAGGGCCAGGAACCCCTTCAGTGACATGACCTCAGGTGTGAAGGCCGTGCACCCCTCTAGCACCCTTGAGCCTGGGGTGTGAGCGCCAGGCACCTCTTCAGTGCCATGACCAGGGGTGAGGGCCAGGCATCCCTTCAGTGACATGACCTGGGGTGTGAGGGTCGGGCACCCCTTCAGTAAAATGAATCGGGGTGTTAGGGCTGGGCATCCCTTCAGCACCATGACCCAGGGTGTTAGGGCCGGGCTCGATTTCAGTGCTAAGAATCAGGGTGTGAGGGCCGGGCACCCCTCCAGCACCATGACCAGGGGTATGAGGGCCGGGCACCCATTTAGTGCTATGACCCGGGGTGTGAGGGCCGGGCACCACTTTAGGAACATGACCAGGGGTTTGAAGGCCGGGCAAAGCTTCACTGCCATGGCCAGGGGTGTGAGGGCCGGGCACCTCATCAGTGCCATGATCCGGGGTGTGAGGGCTGGGCACCGCTTTAGTGACATGACCCGGGATGTGAGGGCTGGGCACCACTTCAGTGACAAGACCCGGGCTGTAAGAGCCGGGCACCCATTCAGTGACATGACCCGGGGTGTGAGGGCCGGGCACCCCTTCAGTGTCACGAATCGGGGTGTGAGGGCCGGGCACCCCTTCTGTGAAATGACCCGGGGTGTGAGGGCCGGGCACCCCTTTAGTGACATGACCTGGGGTGTGAAGGCCGGGCACCCCTCCAGCACCATGACCCGGGGTGTGATGGCCAAGCAACTCTTCAGTGCCATGACCCGGGGTGTGAGGGCCGGGCACCCCTCCAGCACCATGACCCGGGGTGTGAGGGCCGGGCACCCTTTCAGTGACGTGCCGGGGTGTGAGGGCCGGGCACCCCTCCAGCACAATGGCCTGCGGTGTGAGGGCCGGGCACCCCTTCAGTTTCATGACCCAGGGGTGTCAGGGCCTGACACCCCTCCAGCACCATGGCCCGGGGTGTGAGGGCCGGGCTCCCTTGCAGTGCCATGAATCGGGGTGTGAGGGCCGGGCACCACTTTAGGTACATGACCAGGGGTGTGAGGGCCGGGCAAAGCTTCAGTGCCATGGCCAGGGGTGTGAGAGCCGGGCACCTCATGAGTGTCATGACCCGGGGTGTGAGGGCCGGGCACCCCTTAAGTGCCATGAAACGGGTGGTGAGTGCCGGGCACCCATACAGTGCTTTGAACCAGGGTGTTAGGGTCGGGCACCCCTTCACATGACCCGGGGTGTGAGGGCCGGGCACCCCTTCAGCACCATGACCCTGGGTGTGAGGGACGGGCACCCCTTCAGTGTCAGGAATCGGGGTGTGTGGGCCGGGCACGCTTTCAGCGTCATGAAACGGGGTGTGAGGGCCGGGCACCCCTACAGTGCTGCGAACCGGGGTGTGAGAGCCGGGCACCGCTTCAGCACCATGACCCGGGGTGTGAGGGCCAGGCACCCCTTCAGTGCCATGACCCGGGGTGTGTGGGCCGGGCACCGTTTCAGTGACATGAACCGGGGTGTGAGGGCTGAGCACACCTTCAGAGACATGACCAAGTGTGTGAGGACCGGGCACCCGTTCAGTGCCATGAATTAGGGTGTGATGTCCGGGCACCCCTTCAGCTCCATGGCCCGGGGTGTGTGAGGGGCCGGGCATCCTTTCTAAAAGACATTACCCGTGTAGCTGGCACCCCTCACACCATGGCCTGGGGTGTTAGGGCCGGGCACCCCTTCAGTGTCATGACCCGGATGTGTCAGGGCCTGACACCCCTCCAGCACCATGGCCTGGAGTGTGAGGGCCGGGCACCCTTTCAGTGCCATGAATCGGTGTGTGAGGGCCGGGCACCACTTTAGGTACATGACCAGGGGTTTGAGGGCCGGGCAAAGCTTCAGTGCCATGTCCAGGGGTGTGAATGCCGGGCACCTCATCAGTGCCATGACCCGGGGTGTGATGGCCGGGCACCCCTTAAGTGCCATGAAACGGCGTGTGAGTGCCGAGCACCCATACAGTGCTTTGAACCAGGGTGTGAGGATCGAGCACCCCTTTACAAGACCCGGGGTGTCAGGGCTGGGCACTCCTCCTGCACCATGACCCGGAGTGTGAGGGCCGGGCACCCCATAAGTGACATGAACTGCCGAGGCCGGGCACCTTCACATGACCCGGGGTGTAAGGGCCGGGCACCCCTTCAGCACCATGACCCGGAGTGTGAGGGCCAGGCACCCCTTCAGTGCCATGACCCGGAGTGTGAGAGGTGGGCACCCCTTCAGTGACATGACCCGGGGTGTGAGAGCCGGGCACCCTTTCAGTGACATGACCCGGGGTGTGAGGGCCGGGCACCCCTTCAGCACCATGACCAGGGATGTCATGGCCGTGCACCCCTTCAGTGACATGACCCGGGGTGTGAGGGTCGTGCACCCCTTTAGTGACATAACCCGGGGTGTGAAGGCCGGACACCCCTCCAGCACCATGACCCGGGGTGAGGGCCGGGCACCCCTTCAAGCCATGACCCGGGGTGTGAAGGCCGGGCACCCCTACAGTGCTGCGTACCAGGGTGTGAGGGCCGGGTAACCCTTCACATGACCTGGGGTGTGAGGGTCGGGCACCCCTTCAGTAAAATGAATCGGGGTGTTAGGGCTGGGCATCCCTTCAGCACCATGACCCAGGGTGTTAGGGCCGGGCTCGATTTCAGTGCCAAGAATCAGGGTGTGAGGGCCGGGCACCCCATCAGCACCATGACCCGGGGTGTGAGGGCCGGGAACCGCTTCAACCCCATGACCCGGGGTGTGAGGGCCGGGCACCCCTTTAGGTCCATGACCCGGGGTGTCATGGCCGTGCTCCCCTTCAGTGACATGACCCGGGGTGTGAGGGCCGGGCACCCCTTTAGTGACATGACCTGGGGTGTGAAGGCCGTGCACCCCTCCAGCACCATGACCTGGGGTGTGAGGGCCAGGCACCTCTTCAGTGCCATGACCCGGGGTGAGGGCCGGGCATCCCTTCAGTGACAAGACCCGGGGTGTGAGGGCCGGGCACCCTTTCAGTGACATGAACCTGGGTGTGAGGGCCGGGCACCCCTCCAGCACCATGACCCGGTTGTGAGGCCGGGCACCCTTTCAGTGACATGCCTGGGGTGTGGAGGCTGGCAACTCCAGCACCATGCCTGCAGTGAGGGCCGGGCACCCATTTAGTGCTATGATCCGGGGTGTGAGGGCCGGGCACCACTTTAGGAACATGACCAGGGGTTTGAGGGCCCGGCAAAGCTTCACTGCCATGGCCAGGGGTGTGAGGGCCGGGCACCTCATCAGTGCCATGATCCGGGGTGTGAGGGCTGGGCACCGCTTTAGTGACATGACCCGGGGTGTGAGGGCTGGGCACCACTTCAGTCACATGACCCGGGGTGTAAGAGCCGGGCACACATTCAGTGACATGACCCGGGGTGTGAGAGCCTGTCACCCCTTCAGTGCCATGACCCGGGGTGTGAGGGCCGGGCACCCCTTCAGTGTCACGAATCGGGGTGTGAGGGCCGGGCACCCCTTCTGTGACATGACCCGGGGTGTGGAGGCCGGGCAACCCTCCAGCACCATTCCCGGGGTGTGAGGGCCGGGCACCACTTTAGGAACATGACCAGGGGTTTGAGGGCCCGGCAAAGCTTCACTGCCATGGCCAGGGGTGTGAGGGCCGGGCACCTCATCAGTGCCATGATCCGGGGTGTGAGGGCTAGGCACCGCTTTAGTGACATGAACCGGGGTGTGAGGGCTGGGCACCACTTCAGTCACATGACCCGGGGTGTAAGAGCCGGGCACACATTCAGTGACATGACCCGGGGTGTGAGGGCCGGGCACCCCTTCAGTGTCACGATTCGGGGTGTGAGGGCCGGGCACCCCTTCTGTGACATGACCCGGGGTGTGAGGGCCGGGCACCCCTTTAGTGACATGACCTGGGGTGTGAAGGCCGGGCACCCCTCCAGCACCATGACCCAGGGTGTGATGACCAGGCAACTCTTCAGTGCCATGACCTGTGAGGGGCTGGCACCTTCAGTGACATGACCCGGAGGTGAGGGTTGCACCCTTTTCAGTAACATGACCTGGGGTGTGTGGAGGGCCGGGCACCCGTCCAGCACCATGACCCGGGGTGTGAGCGCCAGGCAAACCCTTCAGTGCCATGAACCTGGGTGTGAGGGCCGGGCACCCCTTCAGTGACATGACCCGGGGTGTGAGGGCCAGGCACCCCTTCAGTGACATGACCTGGGGTGTGAAGGCCGTGCACCCCTCCAGCACCATGACCTGGGTTGTGAGGGCCAGGCACCTCTTCAGTGCCATGACCCGGGGTGAGGTCCGGGCATCCCTTCAGTGACATG
>NW_024731687.1:15000-18987 GCF_018991925.1 Homarus americanus | reverse complement strand
ACAAACTAGCTGGCAACCGCACGCCCCTCATGATAGCCCTGAGGGCTTCTGCGTGGTGATCCTGATAATATTTTTCCTTAAAATTGCTAGAATGTATGAACCATGGGGCTGGTGAGTCTAAATGGATCAAACTACAGCTACACATATGAAGATGTTTACTAGATCACCTGTACAAGGTTGAGACACAGCAGCGCTTCCTGTCACCCTGGGGACAGTTCCTTCGATATCACAATACAGACGTATCCACCCAAAATTAATTAAACTAAGTATTTATCTCCAATACACTGCCAAAGTGAGAGCTCTTATACACATACACACTCTACAGACTGATGATAATATCACAGACCATCTACACTGATGGATCTCTTAACACCGCCTGTGGGAGGGCTGGAAGTGCTATTGTTGTAACTCAACCTGACGGTAATATAATTGAGAAAGGAGTTAAGAATTAACAAATGGGCATCCTCTAAACTGAATTAGTTGCCATATTCACAGCTATTAAATTCATTGAAACCACTGTCACTGACAGTCTCATCATCACTGACTCTCTATCCTCACTACTTTTTGGCGCCACCTCAACTCAGTTGTCACTCTCTTGTCTCTGAAGCCAGACACAAATATGCGTACCTTGTTGACCAGGGTGTCAGGGTCAAACTGTTTGGATCCGCCTCTTACATAGGCTTCATAAAACATGACAGGTTGATGCCCCTCGCCAAACTCGCGTCTAACAAAAGACACCGTTGAATACAATTTAGGTCTGTCAAAGAACCCTAAAACTGAAATTAGGAAATAACTTATTGATGAATTTGACGCAGTGAACAAGTGCAAACAGGCAATAGTCGATCCATAGTTTACCATGATGAGATGTATCAAGTGAAACATGTATATGGAGCAAGTAACAAGATCACTAGATTAGAAGATGTTGTAACCGCTAGATTAAGTTGGGATATAAGTCCCTCTGGCAGTATGTTTCCCCAAGCAGATATAAACAAGACTAAATGTAAAGTGTGTGGCCAGACATATAGCCATACACTCGAACACTACGTCCTCGACTGTGTGAAGATAGAACCTTTAGAGGACAAGTCCAAGCACATTGTGTGTGAAATGGCACAACACTTCAGCTCTGATGGCAAGATAGCCGACATATATAAGGTGTATCCACTTTTTGCACTTAGTAACTATATCAGTTCTCATGTATAGAACCAAATACACAATGTGTTGAATACTTCTCACGCAAATGTGAATAACAAAGTGTGAGGCCAGACACACTGCCTCACACGCCTGTACTCACATTTGTGAATGAGTTACTCTTTATATAGAACTAAACAAATGATGTAATTGAAATACTATGAAACGTTCAGTTCCATAAATCCTGACAACGGAGGTTAATTACTAATGACCCGTTGTAAACTCTACTTTGTAATCCTTTGCGCTATCGCTCACATTATGAGTGTGGGGTGCACAATAAAGTAGCAGCTGTAAGAGGCAAATTAATATCATATCTATACAAGCCTCACTAAAATAGGTAACGAAGAATTTATGTATGCAGATGACATCACAACAAAACACATCAAGGAAAATCGCGAGCGTTACATGTCGACAACACCATGCGGGAATTAGAAAGGGTAAATAATTACGAAAAACGATGGAAAATCCCAAACAGTTTCCAGAAATTTACAGTGATTCCGTTAGCAGAAGGAAAGCCCATCCATTAGTAACCAATAATGCCCAGATAGAATCACAAAGCAGAGGCACCCTCCAACCCTGACACACACACACACACACACAGCACACAGACACACACAAGTGCCTCCCACACTAACACACACAGTTGCCTCCCACACAACACACACAAATGGGTACCTCCTACACTGGCACATATGGGTGTCTCCACGCACTGAGATACAGGTGCCTCACTTTGACACACACACACGGGTGCCTCCCAGCCACATACATGGGTGCCTCCCACACACACACACACACACAGGGTGCCTCAACACTGACACACACAGATGTCTCCCACACACAGATCTCCCCACACACACACACACACACACACACACACACATCTTGACCACCGAAGGGTCGAGACGTGCCTGGCGCTCCTCTCCGGGCAGCCAGGTCAAGCTGTTGTGTTGGCCCATACCAGCCCCTCCTGAACCTCCTCCCCAGGAATATCAACATGTTCTCGCCAGTTGTTGTTTCATTTAGAAAGAATGGAACCAGTGTTAAGAGGTGAGAACAGTGCTTAGCAAGGTGATGGCTAACTCAACAGTAACAGTCTTAACCGGGTTGACCTTCACAGAGTGAGGTCCCAGGTACCAGTGATAGGCCCGTGAGACCCAACAACCAGCGATGTGTTAATCCGCCTACGATAGGAGGCCTGGGACCACACCTCTCGCCATCACACCATCTGTGAGGGAATTACTACACCACGTGAGGTCCCTCATAATACCATCTGTGAGGGAATTACTACACCACGTCAGGCCCCTCATAACACCATCTGTGAGGGAATTACTACACCACGTGATGCCCCTCATAACACCATCTGTGAGGGAGTTACTACACCACGTGAGGCCCCTCATAACACCATCTGTGAGGTAATTACAACACCACGCGAGGTCCCTCATAACACCATCTGTGAGGTAATTACTACACCACGTGAGGTCCCTCATAACACCATCTGTGAGGGAATTACTACACCACGTGAGGCCCCTCATAACACCATCTGGGAGGGAATTACTACACCACGCCAGGTCCCTCATAACACCATCTGAGGGAACCACTACACCACGTGAGTTCCTCCTAACACCATCTGGGAGGGAGTTACTACACTACGAGTTTCATGTTCAACACCTACACTAATCTGTATGTTCACTGTATGTTCCTTTACCTTTCTCTAATGAAGGCTTTTGTTAAACCACCAATGTATGAAATAAGTCACATATGTCCAATGTATATTCTCAGCCTTCGGGCTGCAGAATTTTTTCAATAAACCCGTTAATTAGTATTATATATTATCACACACATCGGTGCCTCCCACACTAACACACACAAGGGCGCCTCCCACACTGACACATACATGGGGGCCTCCCACATTGACACACACATCGGTGCCTCCCACACTGACACACACAAATGGGGGCCTCTCACACTGACACACACACATAAGGATGCCTCCCACACTGACACACACACATGGGGGCCTTCCACACTGACACACACACACATGGGTGCCTCTCACACTGACATACACATGGGTGCCTCCCCTACTGGCACACATGCAGGTGCCTTCCACACTAACACATGTGCTGGTGCGTCCCACATTGACACACACACACAAACACATGGGTGATTCCCACACTGACACATACACACATGGGTGCCTCCCACACTGACACAAACACACACATGGGTGCCTCCCACACTGACACATACATGGGGCCTCCCACACTGACACATACATGGGGCCTCCCACACTGACACACTCACAGGGGTGCCTCTCACACTCAGACATATGGGTGCCTTCCCTCACTGACACATACACATGGGTGCTTTCACCCTGACACATTGCCAGAGACACACACATGGGTGCCACCACACTGATGACACACACACACACACACACACACACACACACACGGGTGCCTCCCCACACTGATATACACACATGGGGGGCCTCCCCACACTGACACATACACCACACACACACGGGTGCTTCCCACACACACACGGCACACACACACACACACACACACACGGGTGCCTCTGCACTGACACACACATGCAGCCCCACACTGACACACACACAGGTTCCTCCCACACTGACACTCACACACACACACACACACATGGGTGCTTCCACAATAAATACAAGGGCGCATCCCACACTGACATTACAGCAGTACATGGGGGCCTCCCCACATTGACACACACATGGGGGCCTCCCCACACTTAAACACACACACACATGTGCCTCCCACACCA
>NW_024731687.1:0-10000 GCF_018991925.1 Homarus americanus | reverse complement strand
ACGAACTAGCCAAAATGGACATAGGAGGTAGGCTGTTACACTGGATAAGTGAAATAGATATGCAACTTGGTAAATTTCAAGGTGGAGTACTTGCCCCACTTTTGTTCAATGTTCTTATGAATGCATTATTAAATTTAATACCAGACAACCCTAGCAATATCTCAATCAGCTATGTTGATGATATTCTTTATACATACTTTTAAAACTCATCGTGAAATGCAAACCACCCCAACCATGTATACGCAGCCCAGAGAACTCCTGCTGGTCTTATTATCTCCACTGAGAAAAGTAAGGTGTTCAACAAACAAGCTGGTAACTGCAAACGCGGCCCTGCCAAGTTCAAGATAGGTAACAACACTATTGACTATGTTTCTTCTTTTAAATATCTTTGTGTTTCCGCTGTCCCTTGTACTCCTACCTGCCATACAACAGCTAACCCGCCAATGTACTGACAGACTGAGACCTCTTAGAAGTGTAGTGGCACAGCCTGCAATTATGGTGCTAATATTAGAATTGTTAAACAATGTACCTAGGCTATATAAAATCTCTGATAGATTACCACGCACCAGCCCCATATTCGTGAAGGGAAATATGTTGACAAGCTCTAGAAAATGCAAAATAAGCCCACAGAATTATCCTAGATGTCCTAATAGTTAACTGAAGCAATTTAATATGAGGAAAGAACTAGGTATACTCAGTGTTAAAGATAGAATAATTGGAAGTCAACCTCATGACAGTCCCCAGAGGCTTCTGGTGATGATCCTGATAACATTGTTTCCTTAAAATTGATAGAATGTAAGGAACCATGGGACTGTTGTGTCTAAATGGATCCCAAACTACATCTACAATATGAAGATGTTTGGACTAGACCACCTGCACAAAGTTATATCATGCTTTTCTCCTGCCACCCCTGGCGGACAGTTCCTCTGCATCACAGTACCGATACATCCGTCCAAAGCATTTATATCCAACATACTGCCAAATTGGAGTTTTGAACACATACACCTCTGGGCAGACTGACACAACACAGACCATCTACACTGATGGATCTCTAACACCGCCTGTGTGGGAGGGCTGAAGTGCTATTGTTATGACCCAAACCTGACGGTAAATATAATTGAGAAAAGGAGTTAGAATAACAACTGAGCATCCACCCCTACAAACTGAATTAGTTGCCATACCTCACAGCTATTAAATCATTGAAACCACTGTTACTGACAGTCCCCATCATCACTGACCTCTATCCTCACTACTTGCCCTTGGCACCTCGCTGACTCAGGTTGTCAGCCGCCTTATCTCTGAAGCCAGACACAAATATGCGTGCCTGTTGACCGGGGTGTCAGGGTCAAACTGTTGTGGATCCCTCTACATAGGCCTCATAAACATGCAGACAGAGTTGATGCCTCGCCAAACTCGTGCTCCAACAAAGACAATTTTGAATACAATTTGGGGTCTGTCAAAACAACCCTTAAAACTGTAATTAGAAAGCACTTATTGAGAGTTTGACGCAAGCAGACGAAAAATTGTACCTAGTCGATCCATAGTTTACCATGATGAGATGTATCAAGTGAAACATGTATATGGAACAAGTAACAAGATCAGATTACAAGATGTTGTAAACTGCTAGATTAAGGTTAGATATAAGTACCTTTGGCAGTATGTTCCTCAAGCAGATGTAAAAAAGATTAATGTAAAGTGTGTGGAAGATTATGGCCACACACTTGAACACTACGTCCTCGACTGTGTGAAGATAGAACTTTTAGGACAGGTCCAAGCACACTGTGTGTGAAATGGCACAACACTTCATCCCTAATGGCAAGATAGCCGACATATTAAGATTGTATCCATTTTTTGCACTTAGTACCATATCAGTTCTCATGTACAGAACCAAATACGCAATGTGTTTGAATTTCCTCAATGCAATGTGGAATAGCAAAGTGTGAGACCAGACATACTACCTCACACGCCTGTACTCACGCAGTTGTGAATAAGTTACCCTTATGTATAGAACTAAACAAATAATGTAATTGAAATACTGTGTAACATTCAGTGCCATTATAATATCCTTCTGACAACGGAGGTTAATTATGACCCGTTGTAAACTCTACTCTGTAATCCTTTGCGTCAGTCAAGTTCACAGGACAAGTGTGGGGTGCACATAGCAGCTGCTGTAAGCGGCAAAATCATAATCAATCCCACACTAACACACACACGGGTGCCTTCCACACTGATACACTCACACGGGTGCCTCTCAAAAAGACACAGATACACCACATTTTTGGACCTAAAAGTTACATTTGATATTGCCAATAGGCAACTTATATTGGACGAACTCGCCAAAATGGATACAGGAAGTCAGCTGTTACAGTGGGTAAGTGGTTACCTAACCAACAGAAGTGCTGCTGCACTGTTTCAGGGTTACAAAAGTGAAGTTAAAGATATGCAGCTTGGCACCCCCAAGTGGGTACTAGTTGAATTTTGTCCAATGTTCTTATGAATGCATTATTAAATTCAGTACCATGGGACAACCTCAGCAATATCACAATTAGCTATGCAGATGATATTCTTTTTCACTTGCGGAAATGTTACTGCACCCCGTGTCTCCAAACGGCAACGTCACAGTAGTCATATCACTATTTATGAATGAATGGGTATTGTTCGTGTAATGACGGACGTGATTGGTGTATAGGTTTGCTATAGGTCATATAGGATAGACGTTTGGAGACAAGGGTTACCACAGCGGGTGTAGGAAACATTTCCGCGCACTGTACATACTAAAATTCATCGTGAAATGCAAACCACCCTGAACCATTTACACGAAGCCTGTGAAAACCTCGGTCTTATTATATCCACTCAGAAAACTAAGGTGTTCACCAAATAAGCTGGGAATCTCAAACGCGGCCCCGCCAAGTTCAAGATAGGTAAGCACACTATTGACTATGTCTCTTCCTTTAAATATCTATGTACAGAACTAACCAAAGAATTTATTTGAAAAACTTTGTAACATTCAATGACATAATAACTTGACCACGGGGGTTAGTTATACAGACCCTAGGACTCTATAATCCTTTTGCGTTACTGCTCACAGGATGAGTATGAGGTGCACAATAAAGTAGCCGCTGTAAGTGACAAAATTAAATCATTACACACACACACACACACACACACACACACACACACACACACACATACGCGCACACACACACATACGCGCACACACAAATGCACACACTCACATATACAAGGGTGCCTCCACTTTACAGTGTCACGCCTACTAACCTTCTATACTTAGTGCCGTATTATCCATTGTCACGTATTACCTTGCATGGCATTATGTCTTGTCTTATGTGTATGATTATATATAGATAATAAACACATTGGTGCACGAAATTTCATAAACAAGCATACAATATTTTTTTAACTAGAACTCGAAAATGGGTTCGAGACGAATATTATAATCAGAATCAGACAATTTATTTGGATTTATCAGTTCAAGTAAAGATTTAGCAATAAAGAACAGAGCATAAGAATTGTACCCTTAAAACGTTTGGATGGATATGAACAGAGGGAGAGGCGTGAAGAGATCATTTCTACAATCCGGCAACTTTTTTTATTATACAGAGGAGGCTAAATGTCTTATAAACGAGACTAATGATAGCAAAGAGGTATTACTAAAACTGGTTAACAGATTAGTGGAAAAGAGTGAAGAATATAGGTTAAGAGTTGAAGCTTATAAAGACGAAAGTAATGTTTGTTTCCAAATTAAGTGTATTTAGGAAGTAACATTATCTCCGATGGCACAGTAGATGTGCGAAAGAAATCAAAACAAGAAAAGGTCAAGTAGAAACAATATTTAACAATCAAAAAGATCTAATAGAAGGAGACTTTAACTGCAATTTAAGAAAAAGGGAGTTGAAATGCAATGTATTTTCAGGATTGTTGTATGGGTGAGAAGCGTGGATACTTTCAGTAGACACCTGAAAGAGGTTAGAGGCCTTTGAAATATGGAGTTAAGGCGAATTTAAAAAATAAGTTACACTGACAGGAAGACAAATGAATAATTACTAAGATTGGCAAAAATTTCAAGAGAACTATATCAAATTTATAAAACACAAAATAAGAAGACACTTTGGTCGTATAATTAGGAATGGTAGAAGGGCCAGGAGGAGGCAGAGACTGGGATAGATGAACGAAACTAATATCTAGCCTGGAGGATTGTAAACAGCCCAAGAACGTTTGGAGAAAAGGACTGTGGTGGTCAACCCTCAGATATGAAAATGGCACTTTGGATTGATTGCTTATGTAAAAATACTTTGTTTATTGTACTCTGGGATCTATTGGTAATAACTGTAAGTAATTCTCAGAAATTAACCATCCATTATTATTATTATTATTATTATTATTATTATTATTATTATTATTATTATTATTATTATATTATTATAATTATTATTATTATAATTATTGTTGTTATTATTATTATTATATTAAAACAAGTCTGAGGCTCATCTCTGAAGCAAGTTCTTTTTTCTAGGCCTTTTGTTTACTTTTTACTTAGAAGCTGTTTATGTGATATAATATTATTCAGGCAGACAAGCAGCGTCACGAGATGATCATGAGAAGGTCTGGTCAACTCCGGGAGACTTGTTAAAGAAGTATATGTTGAAAGTGGTGTGAGTTGAGTGAGAGCGTAGGTTCTTCACTGCGTGTATGTTTATAAATACCTCCATGAGGACAGGGTTCATTGGCACCAGCTTGATATGACTGTGTGTTTGTGGAGCCTTACACTCGAGATACGCCAACACACACACACACTTATGCACATGCATACAGTAGACTCACACTCTTACGCAGATACCAACATATGTAGGTATTAGGCAACTACCAAACAGGGAGGTACTACCGCCTGGGAAGATATTGGAAGCATAATGTGTTGTCTATGGTAGATATTGCTGCCACATGGCATCACAAAAATTGTGACCAAGTTCCAGGTTGTTGATCTGACTTTCTGCCTCATTTACACACAATTGCAGGGTCTCAATTGTTTCTCTTACCATTGACAACACAACATACTGTACATATATTGTTCCTCACTTTGATTTTTTTTTTTCATTTTGTATTTCTGGTTCTTTATTATTATTATTATTATTATTATTATTATTATTATTATTATTATTATTATTATTATTATTATTATTATTATTATTATTATTATTATTATTACATTTTCGCCCCCGGGCCCGGATGTGGGTCAGTGACCTGTGCCTGGGTGGGATAATTCCTGTAAAAAAAAATATATATATACACGTACCAGCATATTATCCTCTGAACTATACATAACATCATTGTTCTTGTAAATTTCCTCAATGTTTGTATGATGACGCATTAGACCTCACCCAGCTATTTATACTTGCAATTCTATTTATATCCGATGTATTCTCTTCTTAAACTGTGTTAGTCTGATATCAAGATGACTAGAATAAGGAGCCATATTTGACCAAGAAACCCAGTCTGAAACACCATCCCCATGATATATAAAAAATTTACAATATACAACTGATAACATGCGTAGGTAATGCATAGATTCTATCCACAATGACTTACTAAGGATAGAAGAAGCAGGACTGTCTCACCAGAGGTATGGAGTGTCGCTTACTTGACCTGTAAAGTATTCAGGTCTCTTGCCAAGGAATCCTGTGTTACTGACTAGCATGTGGCCTCGGTGTCTCCACCAGCATGTCACTTGAGAGCACCGTTCTTATGTTTCTCTAGGCGAAAAAGCAAGTGTAGCCGGGGTCCCGCGAGGAAAGGCACCTCCTAGACCTGGTCCTTGTGGAACACCGTCTTATGCAGTGTCTTCTAGGGCTATTTGTATGTATAACAGGGGTAGTAGGAAGTCAAAGGTGGATCTAGATGATCTGAAACCAAACTGTTGGTTGGATAGCAGTTTGTGATGACCAATTTGGTGGCAGAGGTTATCTGCGCCTCTTAACCTCTCGAATAACTTGCTGACCACAGATAACAGTACTATGGGCCGGTACCTCAGTAGTTCCAACTTCAACAGTGGGCCAGATACTATAGCCCCCAGGCCTCATTGTGAGTCGATGACCTGGGCCCGGGTGGGCTATTCCCAAAAAAAAAAAAAAAAAAAAAAAAGAGTACACTAGCACAGTGTCTAAGGACAGGGCTGATGTAACGACCAACTGCTTTTTTTACTTGCGCTTCGTGAAGCATCTGCTCGACCATCTCTGTGTGTAACTACAGTTGTACTCAGTTTCATCATCTCACTGTAGTAGTAGGAATGAGGTCATCTCTCTCTCTCTCTCTCTCTCTCTCCTTACACTGCTCTGTACATTATAAGCTGTGTGCATTGGGTGAGGGTGGAGGTGAAGCCAATACGGACGGTCACAAGTCGATAATGGGACGCCCAACTTTGTATCAATCACAGTCACTATTGTTGACATGGAAATGCTTAGTTTTCTTTCCCACCGCCGCAGGCTAGTGGCGCTATCTGCTCCTGAACATAACATTGTCATAAACCTCTTGCTTTGCTGCAGTTATATTTGAGTATTTTTCCGTTTTTGTTTTTCTTTAAGAAACAGACTTTTCTTTCGTTTACTATAAGCTCGAAGTGTGAAAATATTTCAGATGTTAACATGTACAGATCTTTATATTTAGTGAGTAAGTGGTAACTCGAGGAGGAGCTGCGGCGTGACACAATGAATCTTTTTAGTGTGAGAAACAGGATGTCTTATACCAACATGGAAATATTTATGCTCTAGTCTTAACAATTCATAGCATAATTCTTCTTCTAGAGTCAGACAGTACGACAGATTTTTTGTCACCACTCACGGTCAAATAACGCACATGGTCTTGCGCCCCTGGCGATGTTTTTTTATCAAATATACAGTAACACCCCAGCATTATCCATCTGTCAAAAAATGATGAGCTCAGTATTACTTTCAGCTAAATAATTCAAAACTGCCATCATAGTTATGGTCAGTGTAGTGAGCTCAATTACATCACTAATACTGTGTTGTATGATCACGTCGCTGGAGGAATTTGCTTTTCTGTAACTTCAGGTCACTTTTGTGTCTTAAGACTGTTATATTGTGCTTCAAGATCATTTATGAAGGCTGTTGTGTTGTAATTTAAGTACATTTATGAAGGGTGTTGTGGTGTTAGGCAAAAACTATTTGGGATGCATATGGTAAAGTGACACCATTAAAATGCGGATCACATCTTGATAAGAGCGGGGGAGTGTGTGTGGTGTGACTCAGCCATCGAGCGTGAGTGATTCTCCCACTTCCTTGTTCTCCAAGGGTCTTGGGTTAATATTTTCCGGAATTGATGATTATCGCTCACGTGCAATTACGATTTGATCTCTGTAGTTTGGGCGTTTTTTTTTAACAGGTGCTCACATCTCCACTGAGGATCCTGGCCGGGTTCTACTCGTTCATTCGCCCTCACCCTTGCTTCATACACATACCGGAAGACTGGGCAGCTGCCGGGGACCAGTGGGGAATGTCCCTGTGTCGGAAGGTTACCTGTTCAAACTGACTCACTGGAGATGTCTGATGCATTCAAAATTTCTGAAACGAGAGAGAAGACAGACAGACGTAGACAGACATAACCATGAATTAGAGAAAAGGGGTTATAGATATTGACTTATTTTTATAGATATGGAATAGATTAGGTTATCTCACTTAGCCTCATTGATGGAGACCCGCAACACTGTTGAAGCAAGAGACTGACCACCTCATTAACGCAGTTGGCCACAACAACTGCCACATGACTCTTTACAACACTGGCATTCTCGTTTCACTGCTCCATGTGCATAATAAATGACGTCACGTGAAATTACAGTAGCTTTATTGTTGAGATTAGGTTAAAGCTATGAATTTCAAAAGCTGTATAAGATATTTATTTCTGTTTGTATAAGTAATGTATCATTGGAAGTGAAACACAAGGTACAGTGATAACATTGTTTATAACCCATCGTCGCTCTTCACCCAGAATCATTCTCTGCGGGAACATTGTTACTGACGTCACACACACACACACTACTACTACTACTACTACTACTACTTTTTTTTTTTTTTAAACGTGGCCTCCAGCCTCCCCCAATAGTACACCTTCACCGCCATTTTATTACCTTAAAATTAACTATCCTTATACATAATCAGGGATACTGCGCATCAGGTAATTCCAGCGATGCTTGAGTCCATGGGTGAATGCCGCAAAAGCAGCATGTGGCTCCGTTTTAGCAATATCAGACAGAGCTTGGATTTCCTTCACCCACTCATTCACATTTCCCGTTAGGCACTCGGTCTTGAAGTCATTCGTGCCAATTACCGCAAATAGATGTCTTTGGACATCTTTTATTATTTTGACCTCACTTCCACTGAACACCTCCATTTCCCGTTCATAGTGTTCTGGCTTCACAGGGAAGGACTTGCTAGTGTTAGGATGGTACCCTATTTGTGGACCTCGTGATGCTACCAGGTCCCACCATTTTTTGATGTCCTCCACTTTTCATGCTCCTGTTAGGTCTTCAGCGTATGCCACTTGCTTGATCTCGGTTGTTTCATATTTTATTGTATGTTGGAGCACAGACAGGCCTAGTGCGTACATTGCCATGGCAACAGGGTCCCCATGCGTTGTTCCCTCAGTTGACTGCATTGAATTGAAACAATTTATTTAGCCAGAAAAACACAGATACAGAGTGGATAATAATAACAATATTAACATGGCAGAGCCAGTTGAGAACCTGAGCTCTCTTTTAGGCACATAATATATACTATACATTTATCTCAAGAAAATATTATATATCATTTAATAACATCTGGAATAGTACAATAGCATGGTGGTAATAAGAACATCTCATAATGTTACCACGGTTATCACTTCAAGATATATTTATTTTATTTATTTAGTATATTTTTTGTAGTTTATTTTTTTATTTAAATTATAAGTATGTACATAAATTACAGTGGAATTGAAAAACATAAGTATAATAGGAGAGCTGTACAACATGGGTTGTACAACAAGAGGACAGAGCTGTCAGGATTATGTCTAGTTGGCAAATATGTTTATTGCAATGGTAATTTCTTATATATTTATATGATAATTTCCAATAAAACGGTTTTGATGGTACTATAAAAGCAGGTACTGTAAATATAGTAGGTACAAGTGATCGTGGGCCCTTCGTGCCCGGTGGCGACTCCGGTGGTACAGTTTACCTGGGCGTGAAAGTTCGAACGGGAGTGCTTGGCTAGCGCGCAACCGCCGTCCGGCTGACAGAGTACAGCTACATAGTTTTCCAGATGGTCGTTGCTATATTCATGGTCGTGGTTGTTATAATCATAGTCGTGGTTGTTATAATCATGGTCGTGGTTGTTATAATCATAGTCGTAGGTGTTATAATCATGGTTGTGGTTGTTATAATCATGATCGTGGTTGTTATAATCATGGCCGTGGTTGTTATAATCATAGTCGTGGTTGTTATTATCATGGTCATGGTTGTTATAATCATGGTCGTGGTTGTTATAATCATGGTCGTGGTTCTTATAATCATGGTCTTGGTTCTTATAATCATGGTCGTGGTTGTTATAATCATGGTTGTGGTTGTTATAATCATGGTCGTGGTTGTTATAATCAGTCGTGGTTGTTATAATCATATTCGTGGTTGTTATTATCATGGTCATGGTTGTTATAACCATGGTCGTGGTTCTTATAATCATGGTCGTGGTTGTTATAATCATGGTCGTGGTTGTTATAATCATGGTCGTGGTTGTTATAATCATGGTTGTGGTTGTTATACTCATGGTCGTGGTTGTTATAATCATGGTCGTGGTTGTTATAATCATGGTCGTGGTTGTTATAATCATGGTCGTGGTTCTTATAATCATAGTCGTGGTTGTTATAATCATAGTCGTGGTTGTTATAATCATGATCGTGGTTGTTATAATCATGGTCGTGGTTGTTATAATCATGATCG